>NW_026906995.1:0-300000 GCF_033978795.1 Nerophis ophidion | reverse complement strand
TTATTATATATCCACTAAACATGTATTTAATATTCATAAACTAAATATATATTTAATATTAATACACTAAACATGTATTTAATATTAATACACTAAACATGTATTTAATATTTTTACACTAAACATGTATTTAATATTCATACACTAAACATGTATTTAATATTCATACACTAAACATGTATTTAATATTAATACAAAAACATGTATTTAATTGTAATTATCTAAATATATATTTAACATTTATACACTAAACATGTATTTAATATTCATACACTAAACATGTAGTTATTATTCATACACTAAACATGTATTTAATATTAATACACTAAACATGTCTTTAATATTAATACACTAAACATGTATTTAATATTTATACAGTAAACATGTATTTAATATTAATACAAAAACATGTATTTAATTTTAATAAACTAAACATATATTTAATATTCATACACTAAACATGTATTTAATATTCATACACTAAACATGTATTTAATATTAATGCACTAAACATGTATTTAATATTTATACACTAAACATGTATTTAATATTAATACAAAAACATGTATTTAATTTTAATAAACTAAACATATATTTAATATTATTACACTAAACATGTATTTAATATTTATACACTGAACATGTATTTAATATTCATACACTAAACATTTAGTTATTATTCATACACTAAACATGTATTCAATATTAATACACTAAACATGTATTTAATATTATTACACTAAACATGTATTTAATATTTATACACTAATCATGTATTTAATATTAATACACTAATCATGTATTTAATATTCATACACTAAATATGTATTTAATATTCATACATTAAAAATGTATTTAATATTCATACACTAAACATGTATTTAATATTCATACATTAAACATGTATTTAATATTTATACACTAAACATGTATTTAATATTCGTACACGAAACATGTATTTAATATTTATACACTAAACATGTATTTAATATTTATACACTAAATATGTATTTAATATTCATACACTAAACATGTATTTAATAATCATATACTAAACGTATATGTAATCATATACTAATCATATATTTAATATTCATTTAGTAAACATGTATTTATTATCCTCTAAATAAGGCACACTTGGAAATAATGAATTTCTTTATGCGTGCAGTTGCTGCAGAAGTCCACAGGAGGGCGCACGTTCCCTCTTAATAAGTCCGGTCCTCTCCGTCTCTCTATCTCTCTTTTTCCTTTTTTTTTGTTTCTTTTTTTTTTTTTTACATAAATTGGCCCTAGTGTGTGAATGTGAGTGTGAATGTTGTCTGTCTATCTGTGTTGGCCCTGCGATGAGGTGGCGACTTGTCCAGGGTGTACCCCGCGGCAGAAAATGGATGGATGGATGGATGGAAGTTTCTCATACACTTATATTTATACACTAAACATGTATTTAATATTAATACACTAAACATGTATTTAATATTTATACACTAAACATGTATTTAATATTAATACAAAAACATGTATTTAATTTTAATAAACCAAACATATATTTAATATTCATACCCTAAAAATGTATTTAACATTTATACAGTAAACATGTATTTAATATTAATACACTAAACATGTATTTAATATTAATACACTAAACATGTATTTAATATTAATACAAAAACATGTATTTAATTTTAATAAACTAAACATATATTTAATATTAATACACTAAACATATATTTAATATTAATACAAAAACATGTATTTAATTTTAATAAACTAAACACATATTTAATATTAATAAACTAAACATGTATTAAATATTCATACACTAAACATGTATTTAATATTCATTCAATAAACATGTAGTTATTATTCTTACACTTAATATGTATTTAATAGTAATACAAAAACATGTATTTAATTTTAATAAACTAAACATATATTTAATATTAATACACTAAAAATGGATTTAATATTGTTACACTAAACGTGTATTTACTATTTATACACTAAAAGTGTATTTAATATTAATACACTAAACATGTATTTAATATTAATACATTAAACATGTATTTAATATTTATACACTAAACATGTATTTAATATTCAAACACTAAACATGTATTTAATATTAATACACTAAACATGTATTTAATATTTATACACTAAACATGTATTTAATATTAATACAAAACATGTATTTAATTTTAATAAACTAAATATATATTTAATATTAATACACTAAACATGTATTTAATATTCATAAACTAAACATGTATTTAACATTTATACACAAAACATGTATTTAATATTTATACACTAAACCTGCAGTTATTATTCATAGACTAAACATGTATTTAATATTAATACATTAAACCTGTATTTAATATTTATACACTAAACATGTATTTAATATTCATACACTAAACATGTATTTAATATTAATACACTAAACATGTATTTAATATTTATACACTAAACATGTATTTAATATAAATACAAAACATGTATTTAATTTTAATAAACTAAATATATATTTAATATTAATACACTAAACATGTATTTAATATTCATAAACTAAACATGTATTTAACATTTATACACTAAACATGTATTTAATATTTATACACTAAACATGTATTTAATATTAATACAAAACATGTATTTAATTTTAATAAACTAAATATATATTTAATATTAATACACTAAACATGTATTTAATATTAATACACTAAAAATGTATTTAATATTTATACACTAAACATGGATTTAATATTAATACAAAAACATGTATTTAATTTTAATAAACTAAACATATATTTAATATTCATACACTAAAAATGTATTTAACATTTATACACTAAACATGTATTTAATATTAATACACTAAACATGTATTTAATATTTATACACTAAACATGTATTTAATATTAATACAAAAACATGTATTCAATTTTAATAAACTAAACATATATTTAATATTAATACACTAAACATATATTTAATATTAATACAAAAACATGTATTTAATTTTAATAAACTAAACACATATTTAATATTAATACACTAAACATGTATTTAATATTCATTCAATAAACATGTAGTTATTATTCTTACACTTAATATGTATTTAATAGTAATACAAAAACATGTATTTAATTTTAATAAACTAAACATATATTTAATATTTATACACTAAACATGTATTTAATATTAATAAACTAAACATGTATTTAATATTAATACACTAAACATGTATTTAATATTTATACACTAAACATGTATTTAATATTAATACAAAACATGTATTTAATTTTAATAAACTAAACATATATTTAATATTTATACACTAAACATGTATTTAATATTAATACACTAAACATGTATTTAATATTCATACACTAAACATGTATTTAATATTAATACAAAAACATGTACTTAATTTTAATAAACTAAACATATATTTAATATTTATACACTAAACATGTATTTAACATTTATACACTAAACATGTATTTAATATTAATACACTAAACATGTATTTAATATTTATACACTAAACATGTATTTAATATTAATACAAAAACATGTATTTAATTTTAATAAACTAAACATATATTTAATATTAATACAGTAAACATGTATTAAATATTTATACACTAAAGATGTATTTAATATTCATTCACTAAACATGTAGTTATTATTTATACACTAAACATGCATTTAATATTAATACAGTAAACATGTATTAAATATTTATACACTAAACATGTATTTAATATTCATTCAATAAACATGTAGTTATTATTCTTACACTAAACATGTATTAAATATTTATACACTAAACATGTATTTAATATTAATACAAAAACATGTATTTAATTTTAATAAACTAAACATATATATATTTAATATAAATACACTAAACATGTATTAAATATTTATACACTAAACATGTATTTAACATTTATACACTAAACATGTATTTAATATTAATACACTAAACATGTATTTAATATTTATACACTAAACATGTATTTAATATTAATACAAAAACATGTATTTAATTTTAATAAACCAAACATATATTTAATATTCATACCCTAAACATGTATTTAACATTTATACAGTAAACATGTATTTAATATTAATACACTAAACATGTATTTAATATTAATACACTAAACATGTATTTAATATTAATACAAAAACATGTATTTAATTTTAATAAACTAAACATATATTTAATATTAATACACTAAACATATATTTAATATTAATACAAAAACATGTATTTAATTTTAATAAACTAAACACATATTTAATATTAATAAACTAAACATGTATTAAATATTCATACACTAAACATGTATTTAATATTCATTCAATAAACATGTAGTTATTATTCTTACACTTAATATGTATTTAATAGTAATACAAAAACATGTATTTAATTTTAATAAACTAAACATATATTTAATATTAATACACTAAAAATGGATTTAATATTGTTACACTAAACGTGTATTTACTATTTATACACTAAAAGTGTATTTAATATTAATACACTAAACATGTATTTAATATTAATACATTAAACATGTATTTAATATTTATACACTAAACATGTATTTAATATTCAAACACTAAACATGTATTTAATATTAATACACTAAACATGTATTTAATATTTATACACTAAACATGTATTTAATATTAATACAAAACATGTATTTAATTTTAATAAACTAAATATATATTTAATATTAATACACTAAACATGTATTTAATATTCATAAACTAAACATGTATTTAACATTTATACACAAAACATGTATTTAATATTTATACACTAAACCTGCAGTTATTATTCATAGACTAAACATGTATTTAATATTAATACATTAAACCTGTATTTAATATTTATACACTAAACATGTATTTAATATTCATACACTAAACATGTATTTAATATTAATACACTAAACATGTATTTAATATTTATACACTAAACATGTATTTAATATAAATACAAAACATGTATTTAATTTTAATAAACTAAATATATATTTAATATTAATACACTAAACATGTATTTAATATTCATAAACTAAACATGTATTTAACATTTATACACTAAACATGTATTTAATATTTATACACTAAACATGTATTTAATATTAATACAAAACATGTATTTAATTTTAATAAACTAAATATATATTTAATATTAATACACTAAACATGTATTTAATATTAATACACTAAAAATGTATTTAATATTTATACACTAAACATGGATTTAATATTAATACAAAAACATGTATTTAATTTTAATAAACTAAACATATATTTAATATTCATACACTAAAAATGTATTTAACATTTATACACTAAACATGTATTTAATATTAATACACTAAACATGTATTTAATATTTATACACTAAACATGTATTTAATATTAATACAAAAACATGTATTCAATTTTAATAAACTAAACATATATTTAATATTAATACACTAAACATATATTTAATATTAATACAAAAACATGTATTTAATTTTAATAAACTAAACACATATTTAATATTAATACACTAAACATGTATTTAATATTCATTCAATAAACATGTAGTTATTATTCTTACACTTAATATGTATTTAATAGTAATACAAAAACATGTATTTAATTTTAATAAACTAAACATATATTTAATATTTATACACTAAACATGTATTTAATATTAATACACTAAACATGTATTTAATATTAATACACTAAACATGTATTTAATATTTATACACTAAACATGTATTTAATATTAATACAAAACATGTATTTAATTTTAATAAACTAAACATATATTTAATATTTATACACTAAACATGTATTTAATATTAATACACTAAACATGTATTTAATATTCATACACTAAACATGTATTTAATATTAATACAAAAACATGTACTTAATTTTAATAAACTAAACATATATTTAATATTTATACACTAAACATGTATTTAACATTTATACACTAAACATGTATTTAATATTAATACACTAAACATGTATTTAATATTTATACACTAAACATGTATTTAATATTAATACAAAAACATGTATTTAATTTTAATAAACTAAACATATATTTAATATTAATACAGTAAACATGTATTAAATATTTATACACTAAAGATGTATTTAATATTCATTCACTAAACATGTAGTTATTATTTATACACTAAACATGCATTTAATATTAATACAGTAAACATGTATTAAATATTTATACACTAAACATGTATTTAATATTCATTCAATAAACATGTAGTTATTATTCTTACACTAAACATGTATTAAATATTTATACACTAAACATGTATTAATATTAATACAAAAACATGTATTTAATTTTAATAAACTAAACATATATATATTTAATATAAATACACTAAACATGTATTAAATATTTATACACTAAACATGTATTTAACATTTATACACTAAACATGTATTTAATATTAATACACTAAACATGTATTTATATTTATACACTAAACATGTATTTATAATTAATACAAAAACATGTATTAATTTTAATAAACTAAACACATATTTAATATTAATACACTAAACATGTATTTAATATTTATACACTAAACATGCATTTAATATTCATTCACTAAACATGTAGTTATTATTTATACACTAAACATGTATTTAATATTAATACAGTAAACATGTATTAAATATTTATACACTAAACATGTATTTAATATTCATTCAATAAACATGTAGTTATTATTCTTACACTTAATATGTATTTAATATTAATACAAAAACATGTATTTAATTTTAATAAACTAAACATATATTTAATATTAATACACTAAACATGTATTTATATTCTTACACTAAACGTGTATTTAATATTTATACACTAAACATGTATTTATATTCATACACTAAACATGTATTTAATATCATACACTAAACATGTATTTAATATTAATACACTGAACATGTATTTAATAATCATATACTAACGTATATGTAATCATACACTAATCATATATTTAATTTTCATACAGTAAACATGTATTTATTATCCTAAAATTAAGGCACACTTGGAAATAATGAATTTCTTTATGTGTGCAGTTGCGGCAGAAGTCCACAGGAGGGCGCAGGTTCCCTCTTAATAAATCCGGTCCTCTCCGTCTCTCTCTCCCTCTCTCTCTTTTTCCTTTTTTTTTTTTCTTTTATTTTTTTTTACATAAGTTTGGTTCCTCATACATTTATATTCATACAATAAACATGTATTTAATATTAATACACTAAACATGTATTTAATATTTATACACTAAACATGTATTTAATATTAATACAAAAACATGTATTTAATTTTAATAAACTAAACGTATATTTAATATTTATACACTAAACATGTAATTAACATTCATACACTAAACATGTATTTAATATTAATACACTAAACATGTATTTAATATTAATATTACTAAACATGTATTAATATTAATACACCAAAAATGCATTTAATATTAATACACTAAACATGTATTTAATATTTATACACTAATAATGTATTTAATATTAATACACTAAACATGTATTTAATATTCATACACTTAACATGTGTTTAATATTTATACACGAAACATGTATTTAATATTTATACACTAAACATGTATTTAATATTCATACATTAAAAATGTATTTAATATTCATACACTAAACATGTATTTAATATTATACACTAAACATGTATTTAATTTTAACAAACTAAACATATTTAATATTAATACCTAAACATGTGTTTAACATTTATACACTAAACATGTATTTAATATTAATACACTAAAAATGTATTTAATATAATACAAAAACATGTATTTAATTTTAATAAACTAAACATATATTAATAAAAATACACTAAACATGATTTAACATTTATACACTAAACATGTTTTTAATATAATACACTAAACATGTATTCAACATAATAAAAAAACATGTATTTAATTTTAATAAACTAAACATATATTTAATATTAATACACTAAACAAGTATTTAATATGAATACACTAAACATGTATTTAATATTCATACACTAAACATGTATTTAACATTGATACACTAAACATGTATTTAATATTAATACACTAAACATGTATTTAATATTAATACAAAAACATGAATTTAATTTAATAAACTAAACATATATTTAATATTAATACACTAAACATGTATTTAATATTTATACACTAAACGTGTATTTAACATTTATACACTAAACATGTATTTAATATTAACACACTAAACATGAATTTAATATTAATACAAAAACATGTATTTAATATTCTACACTTAAACATGTATTTAACATTGAACACTAAACATTATTTAATATTAATACACTAAACATGTATTTAATATTAATAACAAAAACATGAATTTAATTTTAATAAAACTAAACATATATTTAATATTAATACACTAAACATGTATTTAATATTTATACACTAAACGTGTATTTAACATTTATACACTAAACATGTATTTAATATTAACACACTAAAACATGAATTTAATATTAATACAAAACATGTATTTAATTTAATAAACTAAACATATATTTAATATTAATACACTAAACATGTGTTAATATTAATACACTAAACATGTATTTAATATTCATACACTAAACATGTAGTTATTATTTATACACTAAACATGTATTTAGTATTAATACACTAAACATGTATTTAACATTTATACACTAAACATGTATTTAATATTTATACACTAAAGATGAATTTAATATTAATACACTAATCATGTATTTAATATTCACACACTAAATATGTATTTAATATTCATAAACTTAACATGTATTTAATATTCATACACTAAACATGTATTTAATATTCATACATTAAACATGTATTTAATATTTATACACTTAACATGTATTTAATATTTATACACTAAACATGTATTTAATATTCATACACTAAACATGTATTTGATATTCATACACTAAACATGTATTCAATATTTATACACTAAACATGTATTTAATATTTATACACTAAACATGAATTTAATATTCATACAATAAACATGTATTTAATATTAATACACTGAACATATATTTAATAATCATATACTAAACGTATATGTAATTATACACTAGTCATATATTTAATTTTCATACACTAAACATGTATTTGATATATTTATACACTAAACATGTATTCAATATTTATACACTAAACATGTATTTAATATTTATACACTAAACATGTATTTAATATTCATACACTAAACATGTATTTAAAATGAATACACTGAACATGTATTTAATAATCATATACTAAACGTATATGTAATCATATACTAATCATATATTTATTATTCATACACTAAACGTGTATTTAATATTTATAAACTAAACATGTATTTAATATTCATACACTAAACATGTATTTAATACTAATACACTAAATATGTATTTAATATTTATACACTAAACATGTATTTAATATTTTCACACTAATCTTGTATATGATATTCATACACTAAACATGTATTTAACATTTATACACTAAACATGTATTTAATATTAATACACTAAATATGTATTTAATATTAATACAAAAATATGTATTTAATTTTAATAAACTAAACATATATTTAATATTAATACACTAAACATGTATTTAATATTAATACACTAAACATGTATTTAATTTTCATACACTAAATATGTAGTTATTATTTATACACTAAACATGTATTTAATATTAATACACTAAACTTGTATTTAATATTCATACACTAAACATGTATTTAATATTTATACACTAAATATGTATTTAATATTCATACACTTAACATGTATTTAATATTTATACAATAAACATGTATTTAATATTCTTACACGAAACATGTTTTTAATATTAATACACTAAACATTTATTTAATATTCATACAATAAACATGTAGTTATTATTCTTACACTTAATATGTATTTAATATTAGTACAAAAACATGTATTTAATTTTAATAAACTAAACATTTATTTAATATTAATACACTAAACATGTATTTATTATTAATACACCAAACATGTATTTAATATTCATACACTAAACATGTAGTTATTATTTATACACTAAACATGTATTTAATATTCATACACTAAACATGTAGTTATTATTTATACACTAAACATGTATTTAATATTAATACACTAAACATGTATTTATTATTAATACACTAAACATGTATTTAATATTAATACAAAAAATTTATTTAATTTTAATAAACTAAACATATATTTAATATTAATACACTAAACATGAATTTAATATTAATACACTAAACATGTATTTAATATTAATACAAAAACATGTATTTAATTTTAATAAACTAAACACATATTTAATATTAATACACTAAACATGTATTTAATATTTATACACTAAACATGTATTTAATATTAATACACTAAATATGTATTTATTATTTATCCACTAAACATGTATTTAATATTCATAAACTAAACATGTATTTAATATTCATACACTAAACGTGTATTTAATATTCATACACTAAACATGTATTTAAAATTAATACAAAAACATGTATTTAAGTTTAATAAACTAAACATATATTTAATATTAATACACTAAACATGTATTTAATATTTATACACCAAACATGTATTTAATATTCATACACTAAACATGTATTTAATATTTATACACTAAACATGTATTTAATATTAATACACTGAGCATGTATTTAATAATCATATACTTAACGTATATGTAATTATACACTAATCATATATTTAATATTCATACAATAAACATGTATTTATTATCCTCTAAATAAGGCACACTTGGAAATAATGAATTTCTTTATGTGTGCAGTTGTGGCAGAAGTCCACAGGAGGGCGCAGGTTCCCTCTTAATAAGTCCGGTCCTCTCCGTCTCTCTCTCCCTCTCTCTCTTTTTCCTTTTTTTTTTGTTTCTTTTATTTTTTTTTACATAATTTTGGTTTCTCATACACTTATATTTATACACTAAACATGTATTTAATATTAATACCCTAAACATGTATTTAATTTTAATAAACTAAACATATATTTAATATTTATACACTAAACATGTATTTAATGTTAATACAAAACATGTATTTAATTTTAATAAACTAAACATATATTTAATATTTATACACTAAACATGTATTTAATATTAATACACTAAACATGTATTTAATATTTATACACTAAACATGTATTTAATATTAATACAAAACATGTATTTAATTTTAATAAACTAAACATATATTTAATATTTATACACTAAACATGTATTTAATATTAATACACTAAACATGTATTTAATATTCATACACTAAACATGTATTTAATATTAATACAAAAACATGTACTTAATTTTAATAAACTAAACATATATTTAATATTTATACACTAAACATGTATTTAACATTTATACACTAAACATGTATTTAATATTAATACACTAAACATGTATTTAATATTTATACACTAAACATGTATTTAATATTAATACAAAAACATGTATTTAATTTTAATAAACTAAACATAAATTTAATATTAATACAGTAAACATGTATTAAATATTTATACACTAAAGATGTATTTAATATTCATTCAATAAACATGTAGTTATTATTCTTACACTTAATATGTATTTAATATTAATACAAAAACATGTATTTAATTTTAATGAACTAAACATATATTTAATATCAATACACTAAACTTGTATTTAATATTCATACACTAAACATGTAGTTATTATTTATACACTAAACATGCATTTAATATTAATACAGTAAACATGTATTAAATATTTATACACTAAACATGTATTTAATATTCATACACTAAACATGTATTTAATATTCATACACTAAACATGTATTAAATATTTATACACTAAACATGTATTTAATATTAATACAAAAACATGTATTTAATTTTAATAAACTAAACATATATATATTTAATATAAATACACTAAACATGTATTAAATATTTATACACTAAACATGTATTTAACATTCATACACTAAACATGTATTTAATATTAATACACTTAACATGTATTTAATATTTATACACTAAACATGTATTTAATATTAATACAAAAACATGTATTTAATTTTAATAAACTAAACACATATTTAATATTAATACACTAAACATGTATTTAATATTTATACACTAAACATGCATTTAATATTCATTCACTAAACATGTAGTTATTATTTATACACTAAACATGTATTTAATATTCATTCAATAAACATGTAGTTATTATTCTTACACTTAATATGTATTTAATATTAATAAAAAAACATGTATTTAATTTTAATAAACTAAACATATATTTAATATTAATACACTAAACATGTATTTATTATTCTTACACTAAACGTGTATTTAATATTTATACACTAAATATGTAGTTATTATTTATACACTAAATATGTATTTAATATTAATACAGTAAACATGTATTAAATATTTATACACTAAACATGTATTTAATATTCATACAATAAACATGTAGTTATTATTCTTACACTTAATATGTATTTAATATTAATACAAAAACATGTATTTAATTTTAATAAACTAAACATATATTCAATATTAATACACTAAACATGTATTTAATATTCATACACTAAACATGTATTTAATATTAATACAGCAAACTTGTATTAAATATTTATATACTAAACATGTATTCAATATTAATACACTAAACATGTATTTAATATTAATACAAAAACATGTAGTTATTATTCTTACACTTAATATGTATTAAATATTAATACAAAAACATGTATTTAATTTTAATAAACTAAACATATATTTAATATTAATACACTAAACATGTATTTGATATTTATATACTAAACATGTATTTAATATTCATACACTAAACATGTAGTTATTATTTATACACTAAATATGTATTCAATATTAATACAGTAAACATGTATTAAATATTTATACACTAAACATGTATTTAATATTCATACAATAAACATGTAGTTATTATTCTTACACTTAATATGTATTTAATATTAATACAAAAACATGTATTTAATTTTAATAAACTAAACATATATTTAATATTAATACTTTAAACATGTATTTAATATTAATACACTAAACATGTATTTAATATTCATACACTAAACATGTAGTTATTATTTATACACTAAACATGTATTTAATATTAATACACTAAACATGTATCTAATATTAATACAAAAACATGTATTTAATTTTAATGAACTAAACATATATTTAATATTAATACACTCAACATGTATTTAATATTAATACACTAAATATGTATTTAATATTCATACACTAAATATGTAGTTATTATTTATACACTAAACATGTATTTAATATTAATACACTAAACATGTATTTAATATTCATACACTAAATATGTAGTTATTATTTATACACTAAACATGTATTTAATATTAATACACTAAAAATGTATTTAATATTCATACACTAAACATGTATTTAATATTTATACACTAATCATGTATTTAATATTTATACACTAAATATGTATTTAATATTCATACACTTAACATGCATTTAATATGTATACAATAAACATGTATTTCATATTCATACATGAAACATGTATTTAATATTTATACACTAAATATGTATTTAATATTCATACATTAAACATGTTTTTAATATTTATACACTAAACATGTATTTAACATTCATACACTAAACATGTATTTAATATTAATACACTAAACATGTATTTAATATTTATACACTAAACATGTATTTGATGTTAATACACTAAACATGTATTTAATATTCATACACTAAACATTGATTTAATATTAATACACTAAACATGTATTTAATATTTATACACTAAACATGTATTTAATAATTATACACTAAACATGTATTTAATATTAATACAAAAACATGTATTTAATTTTAATAAACTAAACATATTTAATATTAATACACTAAACATGTATTTAATATTCATAAACTAAACATGTATTCAATATTCATACACTAAACGTGTATTAAATATTCATACACTAAACATGTATTTAATATTAATACAAAAACATGTATTTAAGTTTAATAAACTAAACATGTATTTAATATTAATACAATAACCATGTATTTAATATTTATACACTAAACATGTATTTAATATTAATACACTGAACATGTATTTAATAATCATATACTAAACGTATATGTAATCATACAGTAAACATGTATTTATTATCCTCTAAATAAGGCACACTTGGAAATAATGAATTTCTTTATGTGTGCAGTTGTGGCAGAAGTCCACAGGAGGGCGCACGTTCCCTCTTAATAAGTCCGGTCCTCTCCGTCTCTCTCTCTCTCTTTTTCCCTTTTCTTTCGTTTCTTTTATTTTTTTTTTACATAAGTTTGGTTTCTCATACACTTATATTTATACACTAAACATGTATTTAATATTAATACACTAAACATGTATTTAATATTTATACACTAAACATATATTTATATTAATACACCATACATGTATTTAATATTTATATGGCAAACATGTGTTTAATATTTATACACTAAACATGTATTTAATATTAATACAAAAACATGTATTTAATTTTAATAAACTAAACATATATTTAATATTAATACACTAAACATGTATTTAATATTTATACACTAAACATGTATTTAATATTCATACACTAAATATGTAGTTATTATTTATACACTAAATATGTATTTAATATTAATACAGTAAACATGTATTAAATATTTATACACTAAACATGTATTTAATATTCATACAATAAACATGTAGTTATTATTCTTACACTAAACATGTATTTAATATTAATACAAAAACATGTACTTAATTTTAATAAACTAAACATATATTTAATATTTATACACTAAACATGTATTTAACATTTATACACTAAACATGTATTTAATATTAATACACTAAACATGTATTTAATATTTATACACTAAACATGTATTTAATATTAATACAAAAACATGTATTTAATTTTAATAAACTAAACATAAATTTAATATTAATACAGTAAACATGTATTAAATATTTATACACTAAAGATGTATTTAATATTCATTCAATAAACATGTAGTTATTATTCTTACACTTAATATGTATTTAATATTAATACAAAAACATGTATTTAATTTTAATGAACTAAACATATATTTAATATCAATACACTAAACTTGTATTTAATATTCATACACTAAACATGTAGTTATTATTTATACACTAAACATGCATTTAATATTAATACAGTAAACATGTATTAAATATTTATACACTAAACATGTATTTAATATTCATACACTAAACATGTATTTAATATTCATACACTAAACATGTATTAAATATTTATACACTAACATGTATTTAATATTAATACAAAAACATGTATTTAATTTTAATAAACTAAACATATATATATTTAATATAAATACACTAAACATGTATTAAATATTTATACACTAAACATGTATTTAACATTCATACACTAAACATGTATTTAATATTAATACACTTAACATGTATTTAATATTTATACACTAAACATGTATTTAATATTATACAAAAACATGTATTTAATTTTAATAAACTAAACACATATTTAATATTAATACACTAAACATGTATTTAATATTTATACACTAAACATGCATTTAATATTCATTCACTAAACATGTAGTTATTATTTATACACTAAACATGTATTTTTAATATTCATTCAATAAACATGTAGTTATTATTCTTACACTTAATATGTATTTAATATTAATAAAAAAACATGTATTTAATTTTAATAAACTAAACATATATTTAATATTAATACACTAAACATGTATTTATTATTCTTACACTAAACGTGTATTTAATATTTATACACTAAATATGTAGTTATTATTTATACACTAAATATGTATTTAATATTAATACAGTAAACATGTATTAAATATTTATACACTAAACATGTATTTAATATTCATACAATAAACATGTAGTTATTATTCTTACACTTAATATGTATTTAATATTAATACAAAAACATGTATTTAATTTTAATAAACTAAACATATATTCAATATTAATACACTAAACATGTATTTAATATTCATACACTAAACATGTATTTAATATTAATACAAAAACATGTATTTAATTTTAATAAACTAAACATATATATATTTAATATAAATACACTAAACATGTATTAAATATTTATACACTAAACATGTATTTAACATTCATACACTAAACATGTATTTAATATTAATACACTAAACATGTATTTAATATTTATACACTAAACATGTATTTAATATTAATACAAAAACATGTATTTAATTTTAATAAACTAAACACATATTTAATATTAATACACTAAACATGTATTTAATATTTATACACTAAACATGCATTTAATATTCATTCACTAAACATGTAGTTATTATTTATACACTAAACATGTATTTAATATTCATTCAATAAACATGTAGTTATTATTCTTACACTTAATATGTATTTAATATTAATAAAAAAACATGTATTTAATTTTAATAAACTAAACATATATTTAATATTAATACACTAAACATGTATTTATTATTCTTACACTAAACGTGTATTTAATATTTATACACTAAATATGTAGTTATTATTTATACACTAAATATGTATTTAATATTAATACAGTAAACATGTATTAAATATTTATACACTAAACATGTATTTAATATTCATACAATAAACATGTAGTTATTATTCTTACACTTAATATGTATTTAATATTAATACAAAAACATGTATTTAATTTTAATAAACTAAACATATATTCAATATTAATACACTAAACATGTATTTAATATTCATACACTAAACATGTATTTAATATTAATACAGCAAACTTGTATTAAATATTTATATACTAAACATGTATTCAATATTAATACACTAAACATGTATTTAATATTAATACAAAAACATGTAGTTATTATTCTTACACTTAATATGTATTAAATATTAATACAAAAACATGTATTTAATTTTAATAAACTAAACATATATTTAATATTAATACACTAAACATGTATTTGATATTTATATACTAAACATGTATTTAATATTCATACACTAAACATGTAGTTATTATTTATACACTAAATATGTATTCAATATTAATACAGTAAACATGTATTAAATATTTATACACTAAACATGTATTTAATATTCATACAATAAACATGTAGTTATTATTCTTACACTTAATATGTATTTAATATTAATACAAAAACATGTATTTAATTTTAATAAACTAAACATATATTTAATATTAATACTTTAAACATGTATTTAATATTAATACACTAAACATGTATTTAATATTCATACACTAAACATGTAGTTATTATTTATACACTAAACATGTATTTAATATTAATACACTAAACATGTATCTAATATTAATACAAAAACATGTATTTAATTTTAATGAACTAAACATATATTTAATATTAATACACTCAACATGTATTTAATATTAATACACTAAATATGTATTTAATATTCATACACTAAATATGTAGTTATTATTTATACACTAAACATGTATTTAATATTAATACACTAAACATGTATTTAATATTCATACACTAAATATGTAGTTATTATTTATACACTAAACATGTATTTAATATTAATACACTAAAAATGTATTTAATATTCATACACTAAACATGTATTTAATATTTATACACTAATCATGTATTTAATATTTATACACTAAATATGTATTTAATATTCATACACTTAACATGCATTTAATATGTATACAATAAACATGTATTTCATATTCATACATGAAACATGTATTTAATATTTATACACTAAATATGTATTTAATATTCATACATTAAACATGTTTTTAATATTTATACACTAAACATGTATTTAACATTCATACACTAAACATGTATTTAATATTAATACACTAAACATGTATTTAATATTTATACACTAAACATGTATTTGATGTTAATACACTAAACATGTATTTAATATTCATACACTAAACATTGATTTAATATTAATACACTAAACATGTATTTAATATTTATACACTAAACATGTATTTAATAATTATACACTAAACATGTATTTAATATTAATACAAAAACATGTATTTAATTTTAATAAACTAAACATATTTAATATTAATACACTAAACATGTATTTAATATTCATAAACTAAACATGTATTCAATATTCATACACTAAACGTGTATTAAATATTCATACACTAAACATGTATTTAATATTAATACAAAAACATGTATTTAAGTTTAATAAACTAAACATGTATTTAATATTAATACAATAACCATGTATTTAATATTTATACACTAAACATGTATTTAATATTAATACACTGAACATGTATTTAATAATCATATACTAAACGTATATGTAATCATACAGTAAACATGTATTTATTATCCTCTAAATAAGGCACACTTGGAAATAATGAATTTCTTTATGTGTGCAGTTGTGGCAGAAGTCCACAGGAGGGCGCACGTTCCCTCTTAATAAGTCCGGTCCTCTCCGTCTCTCTCTCTCTCTTTTTCCCTTTTCTTTCGTTTCTTTTATTTTTTTTTTACATAAGTTTGGTTTCTCATACACTTATATTTATACACTAAACATGTATTTAATATTAATACACTAAACATGTATTTAATATTTATACACTAAACATATATTTATATTAATACACCATACATGTATTTAATATTTATATGGCAAACATGTGTTTAATATTTATACACTAAACATGTATTTAATATTAATACAAAAACATGTATTTAATTTTAATAAACTAAACATATATTTAATATTAATACACTAAACATGTATTTAATATTTATACACTAAACATGTATTTAATATTCATACACTAAATATGTAGTTATTATTTATACACTAAATATGTATTTAATATTAATACAGTAAACATGTATTAAATATTTATACACTAAACATGTATTTAATATTCATACAATAAACATGTAGTTATTATTCTTACACTTAATATGTATTTAATATTAATACAAAAACATGTATTTAATTTTAATAAACTAAACATATATTCAATATTAATACACTAAACATGTATTTAATATTCATACACTAAACATGTATTTAATATTAATACAGTAAACTTGTATTAAATATTTATATACTAAACATGTATTCAATATTAATACACTAAACATGTATTTAATATTAATACAAAAACATGTAGTTATTATTCTTACACTTAATATGTATTAAATATTAATACAAAAACATGTATTTAATTTTAATAAACTAAACATATATTTAATATTAATACACTAAACATGTATTTGATATTTATATACTAAACATGTATTTAATATTCATACACTAAACATGTAGTTATTATTTATACACTAAATATGTATTTAATATTAATACAGTAAACATGTATTAAATATTTATACACTAAACATGTATTTAATATTCATACAATAAACATGTAGTTATTATTCTTACACTTAATATGTATTTAATATTAATACAAAAACATGTATTTAATTTTAATAAACTAAACATATATTTAATATTAATACACTAAACATGTATTTAATATTTATACACTAAACATGTAAATGGGTTGTACTTGTATAGCGCTTTTCTACCTTCAAGGTACTCAAAGCGCTTTGACACTACTTCCACATTTACCCATTCACACACACATTCACACACTGATGGAGGGAGCTGCCAGGCAAGGCGCCAACCAGCACCCATCAGGAGCAAGGGTGAAGTGTCTTGCTCAGGACACAACGGACGTGACGAGGTTGGTACTAGGTGGGATTTGAACCAGGGACCCTCGGGTAGTGCCTTATTAAAAACACAAGGAGTAAATACTATCACTCAATGTTTCGATGTGTTGCTTTAAGAAGAAAAAAAATTGCGTAATTTGACTGCGAAGCGCCAAACTGCTCTTCAGGCTCTTTCGGCTCACAATTGACAGTTCCTACTAAAAAATGATGATCTATTTAGTTAATCGATCTAAATAAAACTAAGAAAAGGCAACATTCTGAAGTATGGGATCATTTCGATCTTAAAGGGCCAAAAAAAAGCAAATATTCTTCTTTTTCTATTTACTATTTGGATACTTGACCACAGTGGCGTGTTTCATGTTCATTTCTGTGCAGCTGTTTGTTTAAAAGCAACAATTATATTTGTGAAAGATTAATCTTATTTTGAAGTCAAATACAGATATTTTTTTTAAAAAGCCGATAACGGATGAACATAATGAAGCACTAACAGTATTAGTGCAGTGTCAATACACTCACTAATTGTTACACTATCTTATACAGTTGTAATTTTTTTTTTTCCCAAAGAGGTTTGCTCACAAAACTATGTTTACCTAAAATCATGCAGTGTTTTATTTTTAGTCTGATCTGATTGGCAAAATCATTAAAGAAACGTGAAAATATTTTATGTATTTTGTCAGTATCTGCAAATACAGCTCTTAATTTTTACTTGACACTTAATACCATAATCTATTGAGTAAAACAACTAATTAAATCAGAACCCTGTTTCATTCTTTTGTATTGTCCCTTAAGAGATATTGCCATAAAAATGTGAGGGATAGAACAATATGTTTTGCACTGCCAGCTGTAGTATAAAGTCACACTGGCACTACCACAAGGCTATAAAATAGTGTTCCATATTTACAAAATAGACGGTAAACAGGCATTGGAGAAGACTATTCGAAGTAACTTTTTAGAGTTCTACTGGCATATATAAGCTCATATGCTTGTTAACATAAACATTCAGACCAACCTAACTTTGAAATTGCTTTGATAGCGTTCCATGACCTTGGAAGGAAATACTGTATATTGTTCTCGACCTCAGTAATCAATCTATTTGACCTTAATAATACTGTTTCTCCCTCCGTGCTGTACCTTAGCTGTCATGTTCTTATGATAAATATTTCCTCAAAAATTCATACATACTGTAGATCAGCGTAATTCCCAGCCATTTCAAAATACAGCCAGGGGAGAACTTAATTTAAAACAAACCTCACCAAGCTTCAGAAACATCAACAAAATGCAAAATATAACACCCGCCCTTCAAAGAAAGATTTTTTTCATCACTTAAAACTTTGAAATACATGAAACTATTAAATACTGATTAGTCCTCTAAAAATAGTGTAAACAAATCTTATCTGGAAGCATTGTGTCTCACACACACCAAAAAAATACACCTCAGGTGTAGGAAGGTGTCACACCTTTTGACATCAAATGCACAGCATAGGCAATCTTGTTGCAATTGTTCACTTATACTACACTGACAACTAGATCAAGAATCGTGTAAAAGGATACTCCTTATAAAACAGTTTCAATGAGTCAGCTAACAAATGCGGCACAAAACAAGAGAAACATTAAACATATGGTTCAATGTGTAACCGCTAATAATGCCTAGTAACTGTCTGATAAATACATCAAAATCGGCAACCATATTTGTTCTGTTCAGAAATCTATGTAAACACTAAACATACCTAAATTGATTTCAAAATTAGATTTGATTAAACACTATATCAGAATGCAAAAATGTAGGAGCATCTAATGTGAGACCTCTTTTGACATAGTACTTGATCTAAATTCATTTAGGTGTCTACACTCATTTTTAACATTCATCATTTAAAGGGAACAATGTTACTTGGAAACTCTTTGGCATAATGGGCTGCTTAAATACTAAAAAAAAAAAAAAAAAATAACTAAAATGGCAGTGAGTGGGGTCATTTTACATTGAACAGAAGGTTTTTATGAAAATATGGTAGACCGTCCCTTTGATAGATTACATAATTTAAATGTTTTCTGGGTGTATTAATCTCTACTAATGTAAAACACAATGTGTTGCTTTTCCTCATAAGGATTGTTGAAAATTTGTTTTAGAAAATTCATTGGAGGGAATAAGCTTCAGAGGTAATACTTTTACTAATACTAATCATTTTGCATCAATGTGATGAATGGTGAACAGGCTTTCACTTACACAGTGGAACCCGTTATAAGTTGACATCCCTCGGCCTGGCTGTCGACATGACCGAATAATAGTTCTTAGTGACTTCAGCCAGAGGCATACCATTTTGAACTTATGGTAGTTTGTTTTAACCTTGTCCTCCATTTGCGCAAATTAAAAAAAAAAAAACAATTTTATTCTGTTTTTGAGGTGGTCTGTCAAACCTCCCCCAAACCGCATTTTAAACATTATTTTGTAAGGTTTTGCATTAGTATTCCTGAAAAAACTGACCCAAGCAAATACAGCAGATTTTTTTTTACTAAATTATGAAGTTTTACATTTTTTTTTACTAACTAAGGCAGCCAAAATATACATAACATAAAGAATGTGGGATTTACAATATTAACTGTGTATGATAAAAAACTGAATATTAAGAATGTTGCTCCTCTTTTACTTCGCAGACCACCTCCTTGATCGACAAATTTTCACAATCAGGCAAAACGCAACAGACAGGGTAAAAAAAAACACCCAAAATGTAAGTTATCACTTTCATGTGCAGAACTTAGTTGTACAAACCCTGCACTCTGCTTTGTGCCTCAGTTACTGTGACGTAGTTTCTGTGATTACCGTAATAACCCCCATATGTATCTCAAAGCGCAGCTTCAAACCATTGGAATACATGGTATAGTTTAATGGTGCATTCCACCATTCAGAATTTGCGGGTTCCTAATAGGAAATTTCAACTGGAACGTACTACACCCGAGTTAGCTTCAAAGATGGCTGCTCGGAGTGTAAACAGTAATATAACTTTCTGTAAAATTCTTTATTAGCACTTCTATTTTTTTGTCGCATTAAATCAGCAATATACGATTAATTTTTGGACGTTCATATTTGGTAATGTTAACCTTGTGTACCGTATTTCCCAGACTATTAGCTGTTACTTTTTTCCCAAGCTTTGAACCCTGCGGCTTATATAAAGGTGCGGCTAATTTGTCTTTGCTAACTGCTAAATTATGGAATGGATTAAGCAAAGAAATCAAACAATATACTAAAAAGACGCATTTTAAGAACTTTACAAAGTAAAAGGAGGAAGAATACTGAAAAATATGTTGAACCTTATTAAAAAAGGAGAAAATCTCATTCATCTCAAAAGATGAATAAAGACATTGATGACTTTTCTCTTTTGTTTGATCATCCGTTTTACAGGCACCATTTGGAAACAATTAAGGTATGGAAATAAACATTTACAAACTCTGTATATGTAAATATTTCACAATGTACCGGTATATAAATGCGGTTTATAGTCCAGTGCGGCTAATACAGTATATGTATGTATGTACAGTATACTCAAATTTAGTGGGTGCGGTTTATATGTAGATTCGGTTTATAGCCCGGAAAATACGGTAAATGAATTATGCTAATGTGTTTTATACGCTCTACATTGCTAGAAATAATGTCTGTGTAACATGTATTTAATATTAATAGAGTAAACTTGTATTAACTATTTATACACTAAACATGTATTTAATATTAATACACTAAACATGTATTTAATATTAATACAAAAACATGTAATTATTATTCTTACACTTAATATGTATTTAATATTAATACAAAAACATGTATTTAATTTTAATAAACTAAAAATATATTTAATATTAATACACTAAACATTTATTTAATATTTATACCCTAAACATGTATTTAATATTAATACAGTAAACTTGTATTAAATATTTATACACTAAACACGTATTTAATATTTATACACTAAAGATGTATTTAACATTTATACACTATAAATGTATTTAATATTAATACACTAAACATGTATTTAATATTTATACACTAAACATGTATTTAATATTAATACAAAAACATGTATTTAATTTTAATAAACTAAACATATATTTAAAATTAATACACTAAACATGTATTTAATATTTATACACTAAACATGTATTTAATATTCATACACTAAACATGTAGTTATTATTCATACACTAAACATGTATTTAATATTAATACAGTAAACATGTATTAAATATTTATACACTAAACATGTATTTAATATTCATTCAATAAACATGTAGTTATTATTCTTACACTTAATATGTATTTAATATTAATACAAAAACATGTATTTAATTTTGATAAACTAAACATATATTTAATATTAATACACTAATAATGTATTTAATATTTATACACTAAGCATGTATTCAACTTTTATACACTAAACATGTTTTTAATATTAATACACTAAACATGTATTTAATATTAATACAAAAACATGTATTTAATTTTAATAAACTAAACATATATTTAATATTTATACACTAAACATGTGTTTAATATTTATACACTAAACATGTATTTAATGTTAATACACTAAACATGTATTTAATATTAATACAAAAACATGTATTTAATTTTAATAAATTAAACATATATTTAATATTAATACACTAAACATGTCTTTAATATTAATACACTAAACATGTATTTAATATTCATACACTAAACATATATTTAATATTTATACACTAAACATGTGTTTAATATTTATACACTAAACATGTATTTAATGTTAATACACTAAACATGTATTTAATATTAATACAAAAACATGTATTTAATTTTAATAAATTAAACATATATTTAATATTAATACACTAAACATGTCTTTAATATTAATACACTAAACATGTATTTAATATTCATACACTAAACATGTATTTAATATTAATACACTAAACATGTATTTAATATTTATACACTAAACATGTATTTAATATTAATACAAAACATGTATTTAATTTTAATAAACTAAATATATATTTAATATTAATACACTAAACATGTATTTAATATTCATAAACTAAACATGTATTTAACATTTATACACTAAACGTGTATTTAATATTTATACACTAAACATGTATTTAATATTAATACAAAACATGTATTTAATTTTAATAAACTAAATATATATTTAATATTAATACACTAAACATCTATTTAATATTAATACACTAAAAATGTATTTAATATTTATACACTAAACATGTATTTAATATTAATACAAAAACATGTATTTAATTTTAATAAACTAAACATATATTTAATATTCATACACTAAAAATGTATTTAACATTTATACACTAAACATGTATTTAATATTAATACACTAAACATGTATTCAATATTTATACACTAAACATGTATTTAATATTAATACAAAAACATGTATTTAATTGTAATAAACTAAACATATATTTAATATTAATACACTAAACATATATTTAATATTAATACAAAAACATGTATTTAATTTTAATAAACTAAACACATATTTAATATTAATACACTAAACATGTATTAAATATTCATACACTAAACATGTATTTAATATTAATACACTGAACATGTATTTAATAATCATATACCAAACATATATGTAATCATATACTAATCATATATTTAATATTCATACAGTAAACATGTATTTATTATCCTCTAAAAAGGCACACTTGGAAATAATGAATTTCTTTATGTGTGCAGTTGCGGCAGAAGTCCACAGGAGGGTGCACGTTCCCTCTTAATATGCCCGGTCCTCTCCGTCTCTCTCTCTCTCTCTTTTTCCTTTTTTTTTGTTTCTTTTATTTTATTTTTTACATAA
Organism: Nerophis ophidion; assembly: GCF_033978795.1. Classification (NCBI taxonomy): domain Eukaryota; kingdom Metazoa; phylum Chordata; class Actinopteri; order Syngnathiformes; family Syngnathidae; genus Nerophis; species Nerophis ophidion. The sequence continues at coordinate 274,104 of NW_026906995.1, read as the reverse complement.
GTTTGGTTTCTCATACAGTTATATTTATACACTAAACATGTATTTAATATTAATACACTAAACATGTATTTAATATTTATACACTAAACATGTATTTAATATTAATACAAAAACATGTATTTAATTTTAATACACTAAACATATATTTAATATAAATACACTAAACATGTATTCAACATTCATACACTAAACATGTATTTAACATTCATACACTAAACATGTTTTTAATATTAATACACTCAACATGTATTTAATATTAATACAAAAACATGTATTTAATTTTAATAAACTAAACATTTAATATTAATACACTAAACATGTAATTAATATTCATACACTAAACATATAGTTATTATTCATACACTAAACATGTATTTAATATTAATACACTAAACCTGTATTTAATATTTATACACTAAACATGTATTTAATATTTATACACTAAACATGTATTTAATATTAATACACTAAATATGTATTTATTATATATCCACTAAACATGTATTTAATATTCATAAACTAAACATGTATTTAATATTCATACACTGAACGTGTATTTAATATTCATACACTAAACATGTATTTAATATTAATACAAAAACATGTATTTAAGTTTAATAAACTAAACATGTATTTAATATTAATACACTAAACATGTATTTAATATGTATACAGTAAACATGTATTGAATATTCATACACTAAACATGTATTTAATATTCATACACTAAACATGTATTTAATATTAATACACTAAACATGTATTTAATATTAATACACTAAACATATATTTAATATTTATACACTAAACATGTATTTAATATTAATACAAAAACATGTATTTAATTTTAATAAACTAAACATGTATTTAATATTCATACACTAAACATATATTTAACATTCATACACTAAACATGAATCTAATATTAATACACTAAACATGTATTTGAGATTTATACACTTAACATGAATTTAATATTAATACAAAAACATGTATTTAATTTTAATAAACTAAACATATATTTAATATTATTACACTAAACATATATTTAACATTTATACACTAAACATGAATTTAATATTAATACACTAAACATTTAGTTATTATTTATACACTAAACATGTATTTAATATTAATACACTAAACATGTATCCAATATTAATACACCAAACATGTATTTAATATTTATACACTAATCATGTATTTAATATTAATACTCTAATCATGTATTTAATATTTATACACTAAATATGTATTTAATATTTATACACTTAACATGTATTTAATATCTATACACGAAACATGTATTTAATATTCATACACTAAACATGTATTTAATATTCATACACTAAACATGTATTTAATATTCATACATTAAACATGTATTTAATATTCATACACTAAACATGTATTTAATAATTATACACTAAGCATGTATTTAATATTCATACACTAAACATGTATTTAATATTTATACAAAAACATGTATTTAATTTTAATAAACTAAACATATATTTAATATTAATACACCGAACATGTATTTAATATTTATACACTAAACATGTATTTAATATTCATACACTAAACATGTAGTTATTATTTATACACTAAACATGTATTTATTATTAATACAGTAAACATGCATTTAATATTAATACACTAAACATGTATTTAATATTAATACAAAAACATTTATTTAATTTTAATAAACTAAATATATATTTAATATTAATACACTAAACATGTATTTAATATTCATAAACTAAACATGTATTTAACATTTATACACTAAACATGTATTTAATATTCATACACTAAACATGTATTTAATTTTTAATAAACTAAACATATATTTAATATTAATACACTAAACATGTATTAAATATTTATACACTAAACATGTATTTAATATTCATACACTAAACATGTAGTTATTATTCATACACAGAACATGTATTTAATATTAATACAGTAAACATGTATTAAATATTTATACACTAAACATTTATTTAATATTCATTCAATAAGCATGTAGTTATTATTCTTACACTTAATATGTATTTAATATTAATACAAAAACATGTATTTAATTTTAATAAACTAAGTTATACACTAAACATGTATTTAATATTCATACATTAAACATGTATTTAATATTCATACACTAAACATGTATTTAATATTTATACACTAAACATGTATTTGATATTCATACACTAAACATGTATTTAATATTTATACACTAAACATGTATTTAATATTAATACACTAAACATGTATTTGATATTCATACACTAAACATGTATTTAACATTTATACACTAAACATGTATTTAATATTCATACACTAAACATGTATTTAATTTTTAATAAACTAAACATATATTTAATGTTAATACACTAAACATGTATTAAATATTTATACACTAAACATGTATTTAATATTCATACACTAAACATGTATTTAATATTTATACACTAAACATGTATTTAATATTTATACACTAAACATGTATTTAATATTAATACACTAAACATGTATTTAATATTAATACAAAAACATGTATTTAATTTTAATAAACTAAATATATATTTAATATTAATACACAAAACATGTATTTAATATTCATGAACTAAACATGTATTTAACATTTATACACTAAACATGTATTTAATATTCATATACTAAACATGTAGTTATTATTTATACACTAAACATGTATTTAATATTAATACACTAAATATTTATTTAATCTTTATCCACTAAACATGTATTTAATATTCATAAACTAAACATGTATTTAATATTCATACACTAAATGTGTATTTAATATTCATACACTAAACATGTATTTAATATTAATACAAAAACATGTATTTAATTTTAATAAACTAAACATATATTTAATATTAATACACTAAACATGTATTTAATATTAATACACTAAACATGTAGTTATTATTTATACACTAAACATGTATTTAATATTTATACACTAAACATGTATTTAATATTTTTACACTAAACGTGTATTTAATATTTATACACTAAAAGTGTATTTAATATTTATACACTAAACATGTATTTAATATTAATACACTAAACATGTAGTTATTATTCATACACTAAACATGTATTTAATATTAATACAAAAACATGTATTTAATTTTAATAAACTAAATATATATTTAATATTAATACACTAAACATGTATTTAATATTCATAAACTAAATATGTATTTAACATTTATACACTAAACATTTATTTAATATTAATACACTAAACATGTATTTAATAATTATACACTAAAATGGAATTTAATAATAGACTAAACATGTATTTAGTATTTTCACACTAAACTTGTATTTAATATTCATACACTTAACATGTATTTAATATTCATACACTAAACATGTAGTTATTATTAATACACTAAACATGTATTTAATATTTATACACTAAACATGTATTTAATATTTATACACTAAACATGTATTTAATATTCATACACTAAACATTTAGTAATTATTTATACACTAAACATGTATTTAATATTAATACACTAAACATGTATTTAATATTAATACACTAAACATGTATTTAATATTTATACACTAATCATGTATTTAATTTTAATACACTAATCATGTATTTATTATTAATACACTAAATATGTATTTAATATTCATAAACTAAACATGTATTTAATATTTATACACTAAACATATATTTAATATTCATACACTAAACATGTAGTTATTATTCATACACTAAACATGTATTTAATATTAATACACTAAACCTGTATTTAATATTCATACACTAAACATGTATTTAATATTAATACACTAAACATGTAGTTAATATTTATACACTAAACATGTATTTAATATTAATACACTAAATATGTATTTATTATATATCCACTAAACATGTATTTAATATTCATAAACTAAACATGTATTTAATATTTATACACTAAACATGTATTTAATATTCATACACTTAACATGTAGTTATTATTCATACACTAAACATTTATTTAATATTAATACACTAAACCTGTATTTAATATTTATACACTAAACATGTATTTAATATTAATACACTAAACATGTATTTAATATTTATACACTAAACATGTATTTAATATTAATACACTAAATATGTATTTATTATATATCCACTAAACATGTATTTAATATTCATAAACTAAACATGTATTTAATATTCATACACTAAATGTGTATTTAATATTTATACACTAAACATGTATTTAATATTAATACAAAAACCTGTATTTAAGTTTAATAAACTAAACATATATTTAATATTAATACACTAAACATGTATTTAATATGTATACAGTAAACATGTATTGAATATTAATACACTAAACATGTATTTAATATTCATACACTAAACATGTATTTAATATTAATACACTAAACATGTATTTAATATTAATACACTAAACATGTATTTAATATTAATACACTAAACATGTATTTAATATTTATACACTAAACATGTATTTAATATTAATACAAAAACATGTATTTAATTTTAATAAACTAAACATATATATAATATTTATACACTACACATATATTTAACATTTATACACTAAACATGAATTTAATATTAATACACTAAACATGTATTTGAGATTTATACACTTAACATGTATTTAATATTAATACAAAAACATGTATTTAATTTTAATAAACTAAACATATATTTAATATTATTACACTAAACATGTATTTAATATTTATACACTAAACATGTATTTAATATTCATACACTAAACATTTAGTTTTTATTCATACACTAAACATGTATTTAATATTAATACACTAAACATGTATTTAATATTAATACACTAAACATGTATTTAATATTTATACACTAATCATGTATTTAATATTAATACACTAAATATGTATTTAATATTTATACACTTAACATGTATTTAATATTCATACATTAAACATGCATTTAATATTAATACACTAAACATGTATTTAATATTCATACACTAAACATGTATTTAATATTAATACACTGATTATGTATTTAATAATCATATACTAAACGTATATGTAATTATACACTAATCATATATTTAATTTTCATACAGTAAACATGTATTTAATATTTATACACTAAACATGTATTTAATATTAATACACTGAACATGTATTTAATATTCATACACTAAACATTTAGTTATTATTTATACACTAAACATGTATTTAATATTAATACACTAAACATGTTTTTAATATTAATACACTAAACATGTGTTTAATATTAATACACTAAACATGTATTTAATATGTATACACTAAATATGTATTTAATATTTATACACTTAACATGTATTTAATATTTATACACTAAATATGTATTTAATATTCATACATTAAAAATGTATTTAATATTCATACACTAAACATGTATTTAATATTCATACATTAAACATGTATTTAATATCCATACACTAAACATGTATTTAATATTCATACATTAAAAATGTATTTAATATTCATACACTAAACATGTATTTAATATTCACACATTAAACATGTATTTAATATTCATACACTAAACATGTATTTAATATTCGTACACGAAACATGTATTTAATATTCATACATTAAACATGTATTTAATATTTATACAAAAACAAGTATTTAAGTTCAATAAACTAAACATATATTTAATATTAATACACTAAAAATTTATTTAATATTTATACACTAAACATTGATTTAATATTCATACACTAAACATGTATTTAATATTTATACACTAAACATGTATTTAATATTCATACACTAAACATGTATTTGATATTAATACACTGAACATGTATTTAATAATCATATACTAAACGTATATGTAATCATATACTAATCATATATTTAATATTCATACAGTAAACATGTATTTATTATCCTCTAAATAAGGCACACTTGGAAATAATGAATTTCTTTATGTGTGCAGTTGCGGCAGAAGTCCACAGGAGGGCGCACGTTCCCTCTTAATATGCCCGGTCCTCTCCGTCTCTCTATCTCTCTCTTTTTTCTTTTTTTTTGTTTCTTTAATTTTTTTTACATAAGTTTGGTTTCTCATACACTTATATTTATACACTAAACATGTATTTAATATTAATACGCTAAACATGTATTTAATATTTATACACTAAACATGTATTTAATATTAATACAAAAACATGTATTTAATTTTAATAAACTAAACATATATTTAATATTTATACACTAAACATGTATTTAACATTTATACACTAAACATGTATTTAATATTAATACAGTAAACATGTATTTAATATTAATACACTAAACATGTATTTAATATTAATACAAAAACATGTATTTAATTTTAATAAACTAAACATATATTTAAGATCAATACACTAAACATGTATTTAATATTAATACAAAAACATGTATTTAATTTAATAAACTAAACACATATTTAATATTAATACACTAAACATGTATTAAATATTCATACACTAAACATGTATTTAATATTAATTCAATAAACATGTAGTTATTATTCTTACACTTAATATGTATTTAATATTAATACAAAAACATGTATTTAATTTTAATAAGCTAAACATATATTTAATATTAATACACTAAACATGTATTTAATATTGTTACACTAAACATGTATTTAATATTTATACACTAAACATGTATTTAATATTCATACACTAAACATGTATTTAATATTAATACACTAAACATTTATTTAATATTTATACACTTAACATGTATTTAATATTAATACAAAACATGTATTTAATTTTAATAAACTAAATATATATTTAATATTAATACACTAAACATGTATTTAATATTCATACACTAAACCTGTATTTAATATTTATACACGAAACATGTATTTAATATTAATACAAAAACATTTTTTTAATTTTAATAAAGTAAACACATTTAATATTAATACACTAAACATGTATTTAATATTTATACACTAAACATGTATTTAATAGTCGTACACTAAACATGTAGTTATTATTTATACACTAAATATGTATTTAATATTAATACAGTAAACATGTATTAAATATTTATACACTAAACATGTATTTAATATTAATACAAAAACATGTATTTAAGTTTAATAAACTAAACATATATTTGATATTGATACACTAAACATGTATTTAATATTTATACACAAACATGTATTTAATATTCATACACTAAACATGTATTTAATATTCATACATTAAACATGTATTTAATATTCATACACTAAACATGTATTTAATATTAATACACTGAACATGTATTTAATAATCATATACCAAACATATATGTAATTATATACTAATCATATATTTAATATTCATACAGTAAACATGTATTTATTATCCTCTAAATAAGGCACACTTGGAAATAATGAATTTCTTTATATGTGCAGTTGCGGCAGAAGTCCACAGGAGGGCACAAATTCTCTCTTAATATGCCCGGTCCTCTCCGTCTCTCTCTCTCTCTCTTTTTCCTTTTTTTTTGTTTCTTTTTTTTTTTTTTTACATAAGTTTGGTTACTCATACACTTATATTTATACACTAAACATGTATTTAATATTAATACACTAAACATGTATTTAATATTTATACACTAAACATGTATTTAATATTAATACAAAAACATGTATTTAATTTAATAAACTAAACATGTATTTAATATTTATACACTAAACATGTATTTAATATTTTTACACTAAACATGTAGTTATTATTCATACACTAAACATGTATTTAACATTCATACACTTAACATGTTTTAATATTAATACACTAAACATGTATTTAATATTAATACACTAAACAAGTATTTGATATTTATACACTAAACATGTATTTAATATTAATACAAAAACATGTATTTAATTTTAATACACTAAACATATATTTAATATTAATACACTAAACATGTATTTAACATTCATACACTAAACATGTATTTAATATTAATACAAAAACATGTATTTAATTTTAATACACTAAACATATATTTAATATTAATACACTAAACATGTATTTAACATTTATACACTAAACATGTTTTAATATTAATACACTAAACATGTATTTAACATTTATACACTAAACATGTATTTAACATTTATACACTAAACATGTTTTAATATTAATACACTAAACATGTATTTAATATTAATACACTAAACAAGTATTTAATATTTATACACTAAACATGTATTTAATATTAATACAAAAACATGTATTTAATTTTAATACACTAAACATATATTTAATATTAATACACTAAACATGTCTTTAACATTCATACACTAAACATGTATTTAATATTAATACAAAAACATGTATTTAATTTTAATACACTAAACATATATTTAATATTAATACACTAAGCATGTATTTGATATTAATAAAAAAACATGTATTTAATTTTAATAAACTAAACATTTAATATTAATACACTAAACATGTATTTAATATTCATACACTAAACATGTATTTAATATTAATACACTAAACCTGTATTTAATATTTATACACTAAAAATGTATTTAATATTAATACACTAAACATGTATTTAATATTTATACACAAAACATGTATTTAATATTAATACACTAAATATGTATTAATAATATATCCACTAAACATGTATTTAATATTCATAAACTAAACATGTATTTAATATGCATACACTAAACGTGTATTTAATATTCATACACTAAACATGTATTTAATATTAATACAAAAACATGTATTTAAGTTTAATAAACTAAACATATATTTAATATTAATACACTAAATATGTATTTAATATGCATACAGTAAACATGTATTGAATATTCATACACTAAACATGTATTTAATATTCATACACTAAACATGTATTTAATATTCATACAATAAACATGTAGTTATTATTCTTACACTTAATATGTATTTAATATTAATACAAAAACATGTATTTATTTTTATTAAACTAAACATATATTTAATATTTATACACTAAACATGTATTTAATATTAATACAAAAACATGTATTTAATTTTAATACTCTAAACATACATTTAATATTAATACACTAAACATGTATTTAACAATCATACACTAAACATGTATTTAACATTTATACACTAAACACGTTTTTAATATTAATACGCTAAACATGTATTTAATATTAATACAAAAACATGTATTTAATTTTAATAAACTAAACATTTAATATTAATACACTAAACATGTATTTAATATTCATACACTAAACATGTAGTTATTATTCATACACTAAACATGTATTTAATATTAATACACTAAACCTGTATTTAATATTTATACACTAAACATGTATTTAATATTAATACACTAAACATGTATTTAATATTTATACACTAAACATGTATTTAATATTAATACACTAAAGATGTATTTATTATATATCCACTAAACATGTATTTAATATTCATAAACTAAACATGTATTTAATATTCATACACTAAACGTGTATTTAATATTCATATTTTAAACATGTATTTAATATTTATACACTAAACATGTATTTAATATTCATACACTAAACATGTAGTTAGTATTTATACACTAAACATGTATTTAACATTAATACACTAAACATGTAGTTAATATTAATACACTAAACATGTATTTAATATTAATACAGAAAAATGTATTTAATTGTAATAAACTAAATATATATTTAATATTAATACACTAAACATGTATTTAATATTCATAAACTAAAAATGTATTTAATATTAATACACTAAACATGTATTTAATATTAATACACTAAACATGTATTTAATATTTATACAGTAAACATGTATTGAATATTCATACACTAAACATGTATTTAATATTAATACACTAAACATGTATTTAATATTAATACACTAAACATGTATTTAATATTTATACACTAAACATGTATTTAATATTAATACAAAAGCATGTATTTAATTTTAATAAACTAAACATATATATAATATTTATACACTACACATATATTTAACATTTATACACTAAACATGAATTTAATATTAATACACTAAACATGTATTTGAGATTTATACACTTAACATGTATTTAATATTAATACAAAAACATGTATTTAATTTTAATAAACTAAACATATATTTAATATTATTACACTAAACATGTATTTAATATTTATACACTAAACATGTATTTAATATTCATACACTAAACATTTAGTTATTATTCATACACTAAACATGTATTTAATATTAATACACTAAACATGTATTTAATATTAATACACTAAACATGTATTTAATATTTATACACTAATCATGTATTTAATATTAATACACTAAATATGTATTTAATATTTATACACTTAACATGTATTTAATATTCATACATTAAACATGTATTTAATATTTATACACTAAACATGTATTTAATATTCATACACTAAACATGTATTTAATATTAATACACTGATTATGTATTTAATAATCATATACTAAACGTATATGTAATTATGCACTAATCATATATTTAATTTTCATACAGTAAACATGTATTTAATATTTATACACTAAACATGTATTTAATATTAATACACTGAACATGTATTTAATATTCATACACTAAACATTTAGTTATTATTTATACACTAAACATGTATTTAATATTAATACACTAAACATGTTTTTAATATTAATACACTAAACATGTGTTTAATATTAATACACTAAACATGTATTTAATATTTATACACTAAATATGTATTTAATATTTATACACTTAACATGTATTTAATATTTATACACTAAATATGTATTTAATATTCATACATTAAAAATGTATTTAATATTCATACACTAAACATGTATTTAATATTCATACATTAAACATGTATTTAATATCCATACACTAAACATGTATTTAATATTCATACATTAAAAATGTATTTAATATTCATACACTAAACATGTATTTAATATTCACACATTAAACATGTATTTAATATTTATACACTAAACATGTATTTAATATTCGTACACGAAACATGTATTTAATATTGATACATTAAACATGTATTTAATATTTATACAAAAACAAGTATTTAAGTTCAATAAACTAAACATATATTTAATATTAATACACTAAAAATTTATTTAATATTTATACACTAAACATTGATTTAATATTCATACACTAAACATGTATTTAATATTTATACACTAAACATGTATTTAATATTCATACACTAAACATGTATTTGATATTAATACACTGAACATGTATTTAATAATCATATACTAAACGTATATGTAATCATATAATAATCATATATTTAATATTCATACAGTAAACATGTATTTATTATCCTCTAAATAAGGCACACTTGGAAATAATGAATTTCTTTATGTGTGCAGTTGCGGCAGAAGTCCACAGGAGGGCGCACGTTCCCTCTTAATATGCCCGGTCCTCTCCGTCTCTCTCGCTCTCTTTTTCCTTTTTTTTGTTTCTTTAATTTTTTTTACATAAGTTTGGTTTCTCATACACTTATATTTATACACTAAACATGTATTTAATATTAATACGCTAAACATGTATTTAATATTTATACACTAAACATGTATTTAATATTAATACAAAAACATGTATTTAATTTTAATAAACTAAACATATATTTAATATTTATACACTAAACATGTATTTAACATTTATACACTAAACATGTATTTAATATTAATACAGTAAACATGTATTTAATATTAATACACTAAACATGTATTTAATATTAATACAAAAACATGTATTTAATTTTAATAAACTAAACATATATTTAAGATCAATACACTAAACATGTATTTAATATTAATACAAAAACATGTATTTAATTCAATAAACTAAACACATATTTAATATTAATACACTAAACATGTATTAAATATTCATACACTAAACATGTATTTAATATTAATTCAATAAACATGTAGTTATTATTCTTACACTTAATATGTATTTAATATTAATACAAAAACATGTATTTAATTTTAATAAGCTAAACATATATTTAATATTAATACACTAAACATGTATTTAATATTGTTACACTAAACATGTATTTAATATTTATACACTAAACATGTATTTAATATTCATACACTAAACATGTATTTAATATTAATACACTAAACATTTATTTAATATTTATACACTTAACATGTATTTAATATTAATACAAAACATGTATTTAATTTTAATAAACTAAATATATATTTAATATTAATACACTAAACATGTATTTAATATTCATACACTAAACCTGTATTTAATATTTATACACGAAACATGTATTTAATATTAATACAAAAACATTTTTTTAATTTTAATAAAGTAAACAAATATTTAATATTAATACACTAAACATGTATTTAATATTTATACACTAAACATGTATTTAATAGTCGTACACTAAACATGTAGTTATTATTTATACACTAAATATGTATTTAATATTAATACAGTAAACATGTATTAAATATTTATACACTAAACATGTATTTAATATTAATACAAAAACATGTATTTAAGTTTAATAAACTAAACATATATTTGATATTAATACACTAAACATGTATTTAATATTTATACACAAACATGTATTTAATATTCATACACTAAACATGTATTTAATATTCATACATTAAACATGTATTTAATATTCATACACTAAACATGTATTTAATATTAATACACTGAACATGTATTTAATAATCATATACCAAACATATATGTAATTATATACTAATCATATATTTAATATTCATACAGTAAACATGTATTTATTATCCTCTAAATAAGGCACACTTGGAAATAATGAATTTCTTTATGTGTGCAGTTGCGGCAGAAGTCCACAGGAGGGCACAAATTCTCTCTTAATATGCCCGGTCCTCTCCGTCTCTCTCTCTCTCTCTTTTTCCTTTTTTTTTGTTTCTTTTATTTTTTTTTTTACATAAGTTTGGTTACTCATACACTTATATTTATACACTAAACATGTATTTAATATTAATACACTAAACATGTATTTAATATTTATACACTAAACATGTATTTAATATTAATACAAAAACATGTATTTAATTTAATAAACTAAACATGTATTTAATATTTATACACTAAACATGTATTTAATATTTTTACACTAAACATGTAGTTATTATTCATACACTAAACATGTATTTAATATTAATACACTAAACATGTATTTAACATTCATACACTAAACATGTTTTAATATTAATACACTAAACAAGTATTTGATATTTATACACTAAACATGTATTTAATATTAATACAAAAACATGTATTTAATTTTAATACACTAAACATATATTTAATATTAATACACTAAACATGTATTTAACATTCATACACTAAACATGTATTTAATATTAATACAAAAACATGTATTTAATTTTAATACACTAAACATATATTTAATATTAATACACTAAACATGTATTTAACATTTATACACTAAACATGTTTTAATATTAAGACACTAAACATGTATTTAACATTTATACACTAAACATGTATTTAACATTTATACACTAAACATGTTTTAATATTAATACACTAAACATGTATTTAATATTAATACACTAAACAAGTATTTAATATTTATACACTAAACATGTATTTAATATTAATACAAAAACATGTATTTAATTTTAATACACTAAACATATATTTAATATTAATACACTAAACATGTCTTTAACATTCATACACTAAACATGTATTTAATATTAATACAAAAACATGTATTTAATTTTAATACACTAAACATATATTTAATATTAATACACTAAGCATGTATTTAACATTTATACACTAAACATGTTTTTAATATTAATACACTAAACATGTATTTAATATTAATAAAAAAACATGTATTTAATTTTAATAAACTAAACATTTAATATTAATACACTAAACATGTATTTAATATTCATACACTAAACATGTATTTAATATTAATACACTAAACCTGTATTTAATATTTATACACTAAAAATGTATTTAATATTAATACACTAAACATGTATTTAATATTTATACACAAAACATGTATTTAATATTAATACACTAAATATGTATTTATTATATATCCACTAAACATGTATTTAATATTCATAAACTAAACATGTATTTAATATGCATACACTAAACGTGTATTTAATATTCATACACTAAACATGTATTTAATATTAATACAAAAACATGTATTTAAGTTTAATAAACTAAACATATATTTAATATTAATACACTAAATATGTATTTAATATGCATACAGTAAACATGTATTGAATATTCATACACTAAACATGTATTTAATATTCATACACTAAACATGTATTTAATATCCATACAATAAACATGTAGTTATTATTCTTACACTTAATATGTATTTAATATTAATACAAAAACATGTATTTATTTTTATTAAACTAAACATATATTTAATATTTATACACTAAACATGTATTTAATATTAATACAAAAACATGTATTTAATTTTAATACTCTAAACATACATTTAATATTAATACACTAAACATGTATTTAACAATCATACACTAAACATGTATTTAACATTTATACACTAAACATGTTTTTAATATTAATACACTAAACATGTATTTAATATTAATACAAAAACATGTATTTAATTTTAATAAACTAAACATTTAATATTAATACACTAAACATGTATTTAATATTCATACACTAAACATGTAGTTATTATTCATACACTAAACATGTATTTAATATTAATACACTAAACCTGTATTTAATATTTATACACTAAACATGTATTTAATATTAATACACTAAACATGTATTTAATATTTATACACTAAACATGTATTTAATATTAATACACTAAAGATGTATTTATTATATATCCACTAAACATGTATTTAATATTCATACACTAAACATGTATTTAATATTCTTACACTAAACGTGTATTTAATATTCATATTTTAAACATGTATTTAATATTTATACACTAAACATGTATTTAATATTCATACACTAAACATGTAGTTAGTATTCATACACTAAACATGTATTTAACATTAATACACTAAACATGTAGTTAATATTAATACACTAAACATGTATTTAATATTAATACAGAAAAATGTATTTAATTGTAATAAACTAAATATATATTTAATATTAATACACTAAACATGTATTTAATATTCATAAACTAAAAATGTATTTAATATTAATACACTAAACATGTATTTAATATTAATACACTAAACATGTATTTAATATTTATACAGTAAACATGTATTGAATATTCATACACTAAACATGTATTTAATATGCATACGCTAAACATGTATTTAATATTCATACACTAAACATGTATTTAATATTAATACACTAAACATGTATTTAATATTCATACACTAAACATGTATTTAATATTCATACATTAAACATGTATTTAATTTTAATAAACTAAACATATATTTAATATTATTACACTAAACATGTATTTAATATTAATACACTAAACATGTATTTAATAATTATACACTAAAATGGAATTTAATAATAGACTAAACATGTATTTAATATTCTCACACTAAACTTGTATTTAATATTCATACACTAAACATGGATTTAATATTCATACACTAAACATGTAGTTATTATTCATACACTAAACATGTATTTAATATTAATACACTAAACATGTATTTAATATTTATAAACTAAACATGTATTTAATATTTATACACTAAACATGTATTTAATATTAATACAAAAACATGTATTTAATTTTAATAAACTAAATATAAATTTAATATTAATACACTAAACATGTATTTAATATTCATAAACTAAACAATATTTATATACTAAACATGTATTTAATATTCATACACTAAACATGTAGTTATTATTCATACACTAAACATGTATTTCATATTAATACACTAAACCTGTATTTAATATTTATACACTAAACATGTAGTTATTATTCATACACTAAACATGTATTTAATATTAATACACTAAACATGTATTTAATATTTATAAACTAAACATGTATTTAATATTCATACACTAAACATGTATTTTATATTAATTAACTGAACATGTATTTAATATTAATACACTAAACATGTATTTAATATGTATACACTAAACATGTATTTAATATTCATACACTAAACATGTATTTAATATTAATACACTAAACATGTATTTAATATTTATACACTAAACATGTATTTAATATTAATACAAAACATGTATTTAATTTTAATAAACTAAATTTATATTTAATATTAATACACTAAACATGTATTTAATATTTATACACTAAACATGTATTTAATATTAATACAAAAACATGTATTTAATTTTAATACACTAAATAAAAATTTAATATTAATACACTAAACATGTATTTAATATTCATAAACTAAACAATATTTATACACTAAACCTGTATTTAATATTTACAAACTAAACATGTATTTAATATTAATACACTAAACATGTATTTAATATTTATACACTAAACATGTATTTAATATTTATACACTAAATATGTATTTATTATATATCCACTAGACATGTATTTAATATTCATAAACTAAACATGTATTTAATATTCATACACTAAACATGTATTTAATATTAATACAAAAACATGTATTTAAGTTTAATAAACTAAACATATATTTAATATTAATACACTAAACATGTATTTAATATGTATACATTAAACATGTATTTAATATTCATACACTAAACATGTATTTAATATTTATACACTAAACATGTATTTAATATTCATACACTAAACATGTATTTAATATTAATACGCTGATTATGTATTTAATAATCATATACTAAATGTATATGTAATTATACACTAATCATATATTTAATTTTCATACAGTAAACATGTATTTAATATTTATACACTAAACATGTATTTAATATTCATACACTAAACATGTATTTAATATTAATACACTGAACATGTATTTAATATTAATACACTAAACATGTATTTAATATTTATACACTAAACATGTATTTAATATTCATACACTAAACATGTATTTAATATTAATACACTAAACATGTATTTAATATTTATACACTAAACATGTATTTAATATTAATACAAAACATGTATTTAATTTTAATAAACTAAATTTATATTTAATATTAATACACTAAACATGTATTTAATATTCATAAACTAAACATGTATTTAACATTTATACACTAAACATGTATTTAATATTCATACACTAAACATGTAGTTATTATTTATACACTAAACATGTATTTAATATTAATACATAAAACCTGTAGTTATTATTCATACACTAAACATGTATTTAATATTAATACACTAAACCTGTATTTAATATTTATACACATAACATGTATTTAATATTAATACAAAAACATGTATTTAATTTTAATAAACTAAACATATATTTAATATTAATACACAAAACATGTATTTAATATTTATACACCAAACATGTATTTAATATTCATACACTAAACATGTATTTAATATTTATACACTAAACATGTATTTAATATTCATACACTAAACATGTATTTAATATTAATACACTGAACATGTATTTAATAATCATATACCAAACATATATGTAATTATATACTAATCATATATTTAATGTTCATACAGTAAACAGGTATTTATTATCCTCTAAATAAGGCACACTTGGAAATAATGAATTTCTTTATGTGTGCAGTTGCGGCAGAAGTCCACAGGAGGGCGCACGTTCCCTCTTAATATGCCCGGTCCTCTCCGTCTCTCTCGCTCTCTTTTTCCTTTTTTTTTGTTTCTTTTATTTTTTTTTTACATAAGTTTGGTTTCTCATACACTTATATTTATACACTAAACATGTATTTAATATTAATACGCTGAACTTGTATTTAATATTTATAAACTAAACATGTATTTAATATTTATACACTAAACATGTATTTAATATTAATACACTAAACATGTATTTAATATTAATACACTAAACATGTATTTAACATTAATACACTAAACATGTATTTAATATTAATACACTGATCATGTATTTAATATTAATACAAAAACATGTATTTAATTTTAATAAACTAAACATATATTTAATATTAATACACTAAACATGTATTTAATATTCATACACTAAACATGTATTTAATATTCATACACTAAACATGTATTTAATATTAATACACTAAACATGTATTTAATATTAATACAAAAACATGTATTTAATTTTAATAAACTAAACATATATTTAATATTAATACACTAAACATGTATTTAATATTCATACACTAAACATGTATTTAATATTCATACACTAAACATGTATTTAATATTAATACACTAAACATGTATTTAATATTAATACAAAAACATGTATTTAATTTTAATAAACTAAACATATATTTAATATTAATACACTAAACATGTATTTAACATTTATACATTAAACATGTATTTAATATTAATACACTAAACATGTATTTAATATTTATACACTAAACATGTATTTAATTTTAATACAACAACATGTATTTAATTTTAATAAACTAAACATATATTTAATATTTATACACTAAACATGTATTTAATATTCATAAACTAAACAATATTTATACACTAAACCTGTATTTAATGTTTATAAACTAAACATGTAGTTATTATTCATACACTAAACATGTATTTAATATTAATACACTAAACATGTATTTAATATTTATGAACTAAACATGTATTTAATATTTATACACTAATCATGTATTTAATATTAATACACTAATCATGTATTTAACATTTATACACTAAATATGTATTTAATATTTATACACTTAACATGTATTTAATATTTATACACGAAACATGTATTTAATATTTATACACTAAACATGTATTTAATATTCATACATTAAAATGTATTTAATATTCATACACTAAACATGTATTTAATATTCATACATTAAACATGTATTTAATATTCATACACTAAACATGTATTTAATATTCGTACACGAAACATGTATTTAATATTTATACACTAAACATGTATTTAATATTCATATTTAAACATGTATTTAATATTCATACACTAAACATGTATTTAATATTTATAAACTAAACATGTATTTAATATTCATACACTAAACATGTATTTAATATTCATACACTAAACATGTATTTAATATTCATACACTAAACATGTATTTGATATTAATACACTGAACATGTATTTAATAATCATATACCAAACATATATGTAATTATATACTAATCATATATTTAATGTTCATACAGTAAACAGGTATTTATTATCCTCTAAATAAGGCACACTTGGAAATAATGAATTTCTTTATGTGTGCAGTTGCGGCAGAAGTCCACAGGAGGGCGCACGTTCCCTCTTAATATGCCCGGTCCTCTCCGTCTCTCTCGCTCTCTTTTTCCTTTTTTTTTGTTTCTTTTATTTTTTTTTTACATAAGTTTGGTTTCTCATACACTTATATTTATACACTAAACATGTATTTAATATTAATACGCTGAACTTGTATTTAATATTTATAAACTAAACATGTATTTAATATTTATACACTAAACATGTATTTAATATTAATACACTAAACATGTATTTAATATTAATACACTAAACATGTATTTAACATTAATACACTAAACATGTATTTAATATTAATACACTGATCATGTATTTAATATTAATACAAAAACATGTATTTAATTTTAATAAACTAAACATATATTTAATATTAATACACTAAACATGTATTTAATATTCATACACTAAACATGTATTTAATATTCATACACTAAACATGTATTTAATATTAATACACTAAACATGTATTTAATATTAATACAAAAACATGTATTTAATTTTAATAAACTAAACATATATTTAATATTAATACACTAAACATGTATTTAATATTCATACACTAAACATGTATTTAATATTCATACACTAAACATGTATTTAATATTAATACACTAAACATGTATTTAATATTAATACAAAAACATGTATTTAATTTTAATAAACTAAACATATATTTAATATTAATACACTAAACATGTATTTAACATTTATACATTAAACATGTATTTAATATTAATACACTAAACATGTATTTAATATTTATACACTAAACATGTATTTAATTTTAATACAACAACATGTATTTAATTTTAATAAACTAAACATATATTTAATATTTATACACTAAACATGTATTTAATATTCATAAACTAAACAATATTTATACACTAAACCTGTATTTAATGTTTATAAACTAAACATGTAGTTATTATTCATACACTAAACATGTATTTAATATTAATACACTAAACATGTATTTAATATTTATGAACTAAACATGTATTTAATATTTATACACTAATCATGTATTTAATATTAATACACTAATCATGTATTTAACATTTATACACTAAATATGTATTTAATATTTATACACTTAACATGTATTTAATATTTATACACGAAACATGTATTTAATATTTATACACTAAACATGTATTTAATATTCATACATTAAAATGTATTTAATATTCATACACTAAACATGTATTTAATATTCATACATTAAACATGTATTTAATATTCATACACTAAACATGTATTTAATATTCGTACACGAAACATGTATTTAATATTTATACACTAAACATGTATTTAATATTCATATTTAAACATGTATTTAATATTCATACACTAAACATGTATTTAATATTTATAAACTAAACATGTATTTAATATTCATACACTAAACATGTATTTAATATTCATACACTAAACATGTATTTAATATTCATACACTAAACATGTATTTGATATTAATACACTGAACATGTATTTAATAATCATATACCAAACATATATGTAATTATATACTAATCATATATTTAATATTCATACAGTAAACTTGTATTTATTATCCTCTAAATAAGGCACACTTGGAAATAATGAATTTCTTTATGTGTGCAGTTGCGGCAGAAGTCCACAGGAGGACGCACGTTCCCTCTTAATATGCCCGGTCCTCTCCGTCTCTCTCTCTCTCTTTTTCCTTTTTTTTTGTTTCTTTTATTTTTTTTTTACATAGGTTTGGTTTCTCATACACTTATATTTATACGCTAAACATGTATTTAATATTAATACACTAAACATGTATTTAATATTTATACACTAAACATGTATTTAATATTTATAAACTAAACATGTATTTAATATTAATACAAAAACATGTATTTAATTTTAATACACTAAACATATATTTAATATTAATACACTAAACATGTATTTAACATTCATACACTGATCATGTATTTAACATTTATACACTAAACATGTTTTTAATATTAATACACTAAACATGTATTTAATATTAATACAAAAACATGTATTTAATTTTAATAAACCAAACATTTAATATGAATACACTAAACATGTATTTAATATTCATACACTAAACATGTAGTTATTATTTATACACTAAACATGTATTTAATATTTATACACTAAACATGTACCCCGCCTTCCGCCCGATTGTAGCTGAGATAGGCGCCAGCGCCCCCCGCGACCCCAAAAGGGAATAAGCGGTAGAAAATGGATGGATGGATGGATGTATTTAATATTTTTACACTAAGCGTGTATTCAATATTTATACACTAAACATGTATTTTATATTAATACACTAAACATGTAGTTATTATTCATACACTAAACATGTATTTAATATTAATACACTAAACATGCATTTAATATTTATACACTAAACATGTATTTAATATTAATACAAAAACATGTATTTAATTTTAATAAACTAAATATATATTTAATATTAATACACTAAACATGTATTTAATATTAATACACTAAACATGTATTTAATAATTATACACTAAAATGGAATTTAATAATAGACTAAACATGTATTTAATATTTTCACACTAAACTTGTATTTAATATTCATACACTAAACATGTATTTAATATTCATACACTAAACATGTAGTTATTATTCATACACTAAACATGTATTTAATATTAATACACTAAACATGTATTTAATATTTATAAACTAAACATGTATTTAATATTTATACACTAAACATGTATTTAATATTCATAAACTAAACAATATTTATACACTAAACATTTATTTAATATTCATACACTAAACAGGTAGTTATTATTCATACACTAAACATGTATTTCATATTAATACACTAAACCTGTATTTAATATTTATACACTAAACATGTAGTTATTATTCATACACTAAACATGTATTTAATATTAATACACTAAACATGTATTTAATATTTATACACTAAACATGTATTTAATATTAATACAAAAACATGTATCTAATTTTAATAAACTAAATATAAATTTAATATTAATACACTAAACATGTATTTAATATTCATAAACTAAACAATATTTATACACTAAAAATGTATTTAATAGTCATACACTAAACATGTATTTAATATTAATACACTAAACATGTATTTAATATTTATACACTAAACATGTATTTAATATTAATACAAAAACATGTATTTAATTTTAATAAACTAAATATAGATTTAATATTAATACACTAAACATGTATTTAATATTCATAAACTAAACAATATTTATACACTAAACATGTATTTAATATTCATACAATAAACATGTAGTTATTATTCATACACTAAACATGTATTTAATATTTATACACTAAACATGTATTTAATATTTATACACTAAACATGTATTTATTATATCCACTAAACATGTATTTAATATTCATAAACTAAACATGTATTTAATATTCATACACTAAAGGTGTATTTAATATTCATACACTAAACATGTATTTAATATTAATACAAAAACATGTATTCAAGTTTAATAAACTAAACATATATTTAATATTAATACACTAAACATGTATTTAATATGTATACAGTAAACATGTATTGAATATTCATACACTAAACATGTATTTAATATTCATGCACTAAACATGTATTTAATATTAATACACTAAACATGTATTTAATATTTATACACTAAACATGTATTTAATATTAATACAAAAACATGTATTTAATTTTAATAAACTAAACATATATTTAATATTTATACACTAAACATATATTTAACATTTATACACTAAACATGAATTTAATATTAATACACTAAACATGTATTTGAGATTTATACACTTAACAAGTATTTAATATTAATACAAAAACATGTATTTAATTTTAATAAACTAAACATATATTTAATATTATTACACTAAAGATGTATTTAATATTCATACACTAAACATGTATTTAATATTCATACACTAAAAATTTAGTTATTATTTATACACTAAACATGTATTTAATATCAATACACTAAACATGTATTTAATATTAATACACTAAACATGTATTTAATATTAATACACTAAACATGTATTTAATATTTATACACTAAACATGTATTTAATATTCATACATTAAACATGTATTTAATATTCATACACTAAACATGTATTTAATATTCATACATTAAACATGTATTTAATATTTATACACTAAACATGTATTTAATATTCATACACAAAACTTGTATTTAATATTTATACACTACACATGTATTTAATATTCATACATTAAACATGTATGTAATATTCATACACTAAACATGTATTTAATATTTATACACTAAACATGTATTTAATATTCATACACTAAACATGTATTTAATATTCATACACTAAACATGTATTTAATATTAATACACTGATTATGTATTTAATAATTATATACTTAAAGTATATGTAATTATACACTAATCATATATTCAATTTTCATACACTAAACATGTATTTAATATTTATACACTAAACATGTATTTAATATTCATACACTAAACATGTATTTAATATTAATACACTGAACATGTATTTAATATTAATACACTACACATGTATTTAATATTTATACACTAAACATGTAGTTATTATTCATATACTAAACATGCATTTAATATTAATACACTAAACATGTAGTTATTATTCATACACTAAACATGTATTTAATATTAATACACTAAACATGTATTTAATATTTATACACTAAACATGTATTTAATATTAATACAAAAACATGTATTTAATTTTAATAAACTAAATATATATTTAATATTAATACACTAAACATGTATTTTATATTCATACACTAAACATGTATTTAATATTTATAAACTAAACATGTATTTAATATTTATACACTAAACATGTATTTAATATTAATACAAAAAACATGTATTTAATTTTAATAAACTAAATATAAATTTAATATTAATACACTAAACATGTATTTAATATTCATAAACTAAACAATATTTATACACTAAACATGTATTTAATATTCATACACTAAACATGTAGTTATTATTCATACACTAAACATGTATTTAATATTAATAC
Organism: Nerophis ophidion; assembly: GCF_033978795.1. NCBI lineage: Eukaryota > Metazoa > Chordata > Actinopteri > Syngnathiformes > Syngnathidae > Nerophis > Nerophis ophidion. The sequence continues at coordinate 249,397 of NW_026906995.1, read as the reverse complement.
ACTAAACCTGTATTTAATATTCATACACTAAACATGTATTTAATATTTATACACTAAACATGTATTTAATATTAATACAAAAACATATATTTAATTTTAATAAACTAAATATAAATGTAATATTAATACACTAAACATGTATTTAATATTCATACACTAAACATGTATTTAATATTCATACACTAAACATGTATTTAATATTAATACACTGAACATGTATTTAATAATCATATACCAAACATATATGTAATTATATACTAATCATATTTTTAATATTCATACAGTAAACAGGTATTTATTATCCTCTAAATAAGGCACACTTGGAAATAATGATTTTCTTTATGTGTGCAGTTGCGGCAGAAGTCCACAGGAGGGCGCACGTTCCCTCTTAATATGCCCGGTCCTCTCCGTCTCTCTCGCTCTCTTTTTCCTTTTTTTTTGTTTCTTTTATTTTTTTTTACATAAGTTTGGTTTCTCATACACTTATATTTATACACTAAACATGTATTTAATATTAATACACTGAACATGTATTTAATATTTATAAACTAAACATGTATTTAATATTTATACACTAAACATGTATTTAATATTAATACACTAAACATGTATTTAATATTAATACACTAAACATGTATTTAATATTTTTACACTAAACGTGTATTTAATATTCATACACCAAAAGTGTATTTAATATTAATACACTAAACATGTGTTTAATATTCATAAACTAAATATATATTTAATATTAATACATTAAACATGTATTTAATATTAATACACTAAACATGTATTTAATATTTTTACACTAAACATGTATTTAATATTCATACACTAAACATGTATTTAATATTCATACACTAAACATGTATTTAATATTAATACAAAAACATGTATTTAATTGTAATTATCTAAATATATATTTAACATTTATACACTAAACATGTATTTAATATTCATACACTAAACATGTAGTTATTATTCATACACTAAACATGTATTTAATATTAATACACTAAACATGTATTTAATATTAATACACTAAACATGTATTTAATATTTATACAGTAAACATGTATTTAATACTAATACAAAAACATGTATTTAATTTTAATAAACTAAACATATATTTAATATTCATACACTAAACATGTATTTAATATTCATACACTAAACATGTATTTAATATTAATACACTAAACATGTATTTAATATTTATACACTAAACATGTATTTAATATTAATACAAAAACATGTATTTAATTTTAATAAACTAAACATATATTTAATATTATTACACTAAACATGTATTTAATATTTATACACTGAACATGTATTTAATATTCATACACTAAACATTTAGTTATTATTCATACACTAAACATGTATTTAATATTAATACACTAAACATGTATTTAATATTAATACACTAAACATGTATTTAATATTTATACACTAATCATGTATTTAACATTAATACACTAATCATGTATTTAATATTCATACACTAAATATGTATTTGATATTCATACACTTATCATGTATTTAATATTTATACACTAAATATGTATTTAATATTCATACATTAAAAATGTATTTAATATTCATACACTAAACATGTATTTAATATTCATACATTAAACATGTATTTAATATTTATACACTAAACATGTATTTAATATTCGTACACGAAACATGTATTTAATATTTATACACTAAACATGTATTTAATATTCATACATTAAACATGTATTTAATATTCATACACTAAACATGTATTTAATATTTATACACTAAACATGTATTTAATATTCATACACTCAACATGTATTTAATATTTATACACTAAACATGTATTTAATATTTATACACTAAATATGTATTTAATATTCATACACTAAACATGTATTTAATATTAATAAACTGAACATGTATTTAATAATCATATACTAAACGTATATGTAATCATATACTAATCATATATTTAATATTCATTTAGTAAACATGTATTTATTATCCTCTAAATAAGGCACACTTGGAAATAATGAATTTCTTTATGCGTGCAGTTGCTGCAGAAGTCCACAGGAGGGCGCACGTTCCCTCTTAATAAGTCCGGTCCTCTCCGTCTCTCTATCTCTCTTTTTCCTTTTTTTTTGTTTCTTTTTTTTTTTTTTACATAAATTGGCCCTAGTGTGTGAATGTGAGTGTGAATGTTGTCTGTCTATCTGTGTTGGCCCTGCGATGAGGTGGCGACTTGTCCAGGGTGTACCCCGCGGCAGAAAATGGATGGATGGATGGATGGAAGTTTCTCATACACTTATATTTATACACTAAACATGTATTTAATATTAATACACTAAACATGTATTTAATATTTATACACTAAACATGTATTTAATATTAATACAAAAACATGTATTTAATTTTAATAAACCAAACATATATTTAATATTCATACCCTAAAAATGTATTTAACATTTATACACTAAACATGTATTTAATATTAATACACTAAACATGTATTTAATATTAATACACTAAACATGTATTTAATATTAATAAACTGAACATGTATTTAATAATCATATACTAAACGTATATGTAATCATATACTAATCATATATTTAATATTCATTTAGTAAACATGTATTTATTATCCTCTAAATAAGGCACACTTGGAAATAATGAATTTCTTTATGCGTGCAGTTGCTGCAGAAGTCCACAGGAGGGCGCACGTTCCCTCTTAATAAGTCCGGTCCTCTCCGTCTCTCTATCTCTCTTTTTCCTTTTTTTTTGTTTCTTTTTTTTTTTTTTACATAAATTGGCCCTAGTGTGTGAATGTGAGTGTGAATGTTGTCTGTCTATCTGTGTTGGCCCTGCGATGAGGTGGCGACTTGTCCAGGGTGTACCCCGCGGCAGAAAATGGATGGATGGATGGATGGAAGTTTCTCATACACTTATATTTATACACTAAACATGTATTTAATATTAATACACTAAACATGTATTTAATATTTATACACTAAACATGTATTTAATATTAATACAAAAACATGTATTTAATTTTAATAAACCAAACATATATTTAATATTCATACCCTAAAAATGTATTTAACATTTATACACTAAACATGTATTTAATATTAATACACTAAACATGTATTTAATATTAATACACTAAACATGTATTTAATATTAATACAAAAACATGTATTTAATTTTAATAAACTAAACATATATTTAATATTAATACACTAAACATATATTTAATATTAATACAAAAACATGTATTTAATTTTAATAAACTAAACACATATTTAATATTAATACACTAAACATGTATTAAATATTCATACACTAAACATGTATTTAATATTCATTCAATAAACATGTAGTTATTATTCTTACACTTAATATGTATTTAATAGTAATACAAAAACATGTATTTAATTTTAATAAACTAAACATATATTTAATATTAATACACTAAACATGGATTTAATATTGTTACACTAAACGTGTATTTACTATTTATACACTAAAAGTGTATTTAATATTAATACACTAAACATGTATTTAATATTAATACATTAAACATGTATTTAATATTTATACACTAAACATGTATTTAATATTCAAACACTAAACATGTATTTAATATTAATACACTAAACATGTATTTAATATTTATACACTAGACATGTATTTAATATTAATACAAAACATGTATTTAATTTTAATAAACTAAATATATATTTAATATTAATACACTAAACATGTATTTAATATTCATAAACTAAACATGTATTTAACATTTATACACTAAACATGTATTTAATATTTATACACTAAACCTGTAGTTATTATTCATAGACTAAACATGTATTTAATATTAATACATTAAACCTGTATTTAATATTTATACACTAAACATGTATTTAATATTCATACACTAAACATGTATTTAATATTAATACACTAAACATGTATTTAATATTTATACACTAAACATGTATTTAATATTAATACAAAACATGTATTTAATTTTAATAAACTAAACATATATTTAATATTCATACACTAAACATGTATTTAATATTCATACACTAAACATGTATTTAATATTAATACACTAAACATGTATTTAATATTTATACACTAAACATGTATTTAATATTAATACAAAAACATGTATTTAATTTTAATAAACCAAACATATATTTAATATTCATACCCTAAAAATGTATTTAACATTTATACACTAAACATGTATTTAATATTAATACACTAAACATGTATTTAATATTAATACACTAAACATGTATTTAATATTAATACAAAAACATGTATTTAATTTTAATAAACTAAACATATATTTAATATTAATACACTAAACATATATTTAATATTAATACAAAAACATGTATTTAATTTTAATAAACTAAACACATATTTAATATTAATACACTAAACATGTATTAAATATTCATACACTAAACATGTATTTAATATTCATTCAATAAACATGTAGTTATTATTCTTACACTTAATATGTATTTAATAGTAATACAAAAACATGTATTTAATTTTAAGAAACTAAACATATATTTAATATTAATACACTAAACATGGATTTAATATTGTTACACTAAACGTGTATTTACTATTTATACACTAAAAGTGTATTTAATATTAATACACTAAACATGTATTTAATATTAATACATTAAACATGTATTTAATATTTATACACTAAACATGTATTTAATATTCAAACACTAAACATGTATTTAATATTAATACACTAAACATGTATTTAATATTTATACACTAAACATGTATTTAATATTAATACAAAACATGTATTTAATTTTAATAAACTAAATATATATTTAATATTAATACACTAAACATGTATTTAATATTCATAAACTAAACATGTATTTAACATTTATACACTAAACATGTATTTAATATTTATACACTAAACCTGTAGTTATTATTCATAGACTAAACATGTATTTAATATTAATACACTAAACATCTAGTTATTATTCATACACTAAACATGTATTTAATATTTATACACTAAACATGTATTTAATATTAATACACTAAATATGTATTTATTATATATCCACTAAACATGTATTTAATATTCATAAACTAAATATATATTTAATATTAATACATTAAACATGTATTTAATATTAATACACTAAACATGTATTTAATATTTTTACACTAAACATGTATTTAATATTCATAAACTAAACATGTATTTAACATTTATACACTTTTTAAATACACCAATGGTGCAACTGGACACATCCTCAGTGATGTAACCTAGGATCACAGGGGGTTTCGGGTCTTTCAACAATCAGACCCCCTCCCCTAGGCGACCCAGCCAGGGTTGATCAGGCCCCAGCCTGTGTCCAGGTAGCGCTACTGCCCTACATGCCACGCCTCTCCCCTCCTGATCCACAGCCACCTTGATGCCACTTCTGCTGCATCTGTGACTAACTTCATGGCCCTTTGCTGGCTGGCCCCTGTGATGCCAAGCATTCTGTAGGCCCTGCAGAGAGATTTGCCCACAAACCCTCGACACCCCACTTCAACCGGCCGGCACATCGCTCGCCACCCATTGCTCCGACACTCCTCCACAAGCTGAGAGTACTTTGCACTCTTCCTCTCATTGGCCTCCTCCATACGGTCCTCCCAAGGCACTGTGAGCTCCAAGAGGATTACCTGCTTGGAGGCCACTGAGGTGAGCACAATATCTGGCCTTAGTGTTGTTTTAGCAACCACGTCAGGGAACTTCAACTGCTTTCCCAGATCAACTGACAGCTCCCAGTCGCGTGCTGTTGCCAACAGGCCAGACGAGGTGTTCCGGGCAGCCGGTGTTGACTTCTCCCCAGCTCTGATGAAAGCAGTACTCTTCACTGGGCGGAGGCTCTTGCTGTGACTGACTCCCCTGCAGATGGCATCAGCTATGGCCTTCAGGACCTGGTCATGTCGCCAGCGGTACCGCCCTTCACCCAGGGCTTTTGGACAACAGCTTAGGATGTGCTCCAAGGTTCCTCTCCTCTGGCAGAGGGGGCACCCTGGTGTCTCCACCTTTCCCCAGGTGAAGAGGTTGGATGGACTTGGCAGCACATCGTAGACCGCCTGGATCAAGAACTTTATTCGATGGGGTTCGGCTTTCCAGAGCTCGGTCCATGTGACCTTACGCTCTGATACTTGTTCCCATCTCGTCCAGGCGCCCTGTTGCCGCATTCCCGCCATCTGGCAGGCTCGCCTTTCCTCAACTCCTGCTCGCACTTCCTCGAGGATCAGTGACCTCTTCTCTTTCCCCTGCGCCTTGTCATAGCGAGGTGTTCTTCTGCTACCTAAGCCAGATCTCCCCTGCGCCACTGTTCCCACCAAAACCTTTTGCCGTAGCCTTGCCTCTGCAACATCCACAGCCTCGACAGCTCTCCACTTCCGCCCCGTCCTGACTTCAATCCCAGCCTGTGCAACCTTTGGGTCACTGGACTCCCGATACTGTAGGAGCTCCCTGGACCGTGTCACCATAAACTCCTCGCTCAGGCTGCTGATGGGGAGCTTCAGTTTGTTGTTATGCCCGTATAGAGCAATGCTGCTCAGGCTTCGCGGCAGTCCTAGCCACCTGCGCAGGAACCTACTGACCCTCATCTCAAAGCCTTCCACCGTTGAAATGGGGACTTCGTACACCATGAGGGGCCAGAGGATCCGAGGGAGAATCCCGTGCTGGTAAATCCAGGCCTTGAACTTGCCAGGAAGGCCAGACTTATCCACCACGGTCAGCCAGGTCTCCAGGTCTTGGTTGGTCGATCTTGTGGAGGCTGCGTCTCTCAGGCTGCAATTAAACACCTTTCCCAAGCTCTTCACAGGTTCCTCGGTGAGTGATGGTATTTTGGTGGTGCCAAGTGAGAAGCAGAACTTGCCAGTAACCTTTCCTTTCTTTAGCACTAGGACCCTCGACTTGGCCGGCTTGAAGTTCATGCGAGCCCAGGAAATCACCTCCTGAAGGCCATTCAAGATCCACCTGCAACCTGGGACGGATGTAGTGGTCACTGTCAGGTCGTCCATGAAGGCTCGGATGGGTGGCTGCCGGACTCCAGACCTGGAGAGGGGACCTCTGCACTGAACTTCCGCAGACTTCACCAGCATGTTCATGGCGAGCGCAAAGAGGATGACTGAGATCGTACAGCCAGTGATGATCCCCTTTTCAAGCCTGTGCCAGTCGGAGGTTGTTTTTCCGGAGGAGACTCTTAGATGGAAGTTGGCATAGTAGTCCAGAATGAGGTCTCTGAACTTCTTTGGAATGTGATGCCGATTCAGTGCCTCTTCGACCAGCTTGTGGGGTATGGATCCATAGGCATTTTCGAGGTCCAGCCACAGAACAGCCAGGTCCCCCTTATTCTCCCTGGCTTCCCTGATGAGCTGAGTGACCACGCCTGTGTGCTCCAGACATCCAGATACCTCTGGGATCCCTCCTTTCTGGACCGATGTATCAATGTAGGAGTTCTTCAGGAGGTAGTCTGTCAGTCGCCTGGCCATGAGGCTGAAGAAGATCTTCCCTTCAACACTCAGCAACGAGATGGTTCGGAACTGATTGATGTTCTTAGACTTCTCCTCCTTTGGGATCCACACACCCTCTGCCTGTCTCCACTGGTCTGCTACCTTGCCCCTCCTCCAGATCACCTTCAAGATTCTCCAGAGTCTGTGGAGTAGTCTTGGACAGTTCTTATAGACCTTATAAGGTACTCCACTGGGCCCTGGAGCAGAGCTCGTCCTTGCCCTGCGGACCACCTGCTGGATTTCCTTCCAGCCGGGCTCTTTCCCATCGAAGTCAAGCGTTGGTGTTGGTGGATTGATCAAGGACCTGCAGGGGCCTAGGTCTTGTTCTCTGCATCCATCGCTGTAAATTTGCTTGAGGTGGTGGTCGACCTCAGCTTTGGAGCAGGCCAGTCTACCGCTTCGCTTCTGTCCTAGCAGCTGTTTTGTGACTCCAAAGGGATTCGCCAGAAAGGCAGCTCTCCTCCTGGACCTTTCCTTCCTCCTCCTCCTATGCCACTCCGCTCTCCTCAAGGTTATTAGCTTCTTGCGGATTATACAACGTAGTTCCGCAAGAGGCCCCCTATCCTCTTCACGTGCAACCTTGAACTGCTGTCTTAAACACTTCAGTTCCTGCCTGAGCTGATGGATTTTACTCGCTCTATTGTTCATGATGTAGGGGGGCTTCGCTGCCCGCTTCTCCTCGAGTCCAAACCTCTCTGCAGCGAGGCTGATGATGATCGTGGTCATCGTCTTGAGGCGTCGATCAGCGTCCCCTTTGGCTGTTGTTTCCAAGATGGTATCAGCATCTTCATCAAACTGGAGCCACTCTACACTAAACATGTATTTAATATTCATACACTAAACATGTAGTTATTATTTATACACTAAACATGTATTTAATATTAATACACTAAACCTGTAGTTATTATTCATACCCTAAACATGTATTTAATATTAATACACTAAACCTGTATTTAATATTTATACACATAACATGTATTTAATATTAATACAAAAACATGTATTTAATTTTAATAAACTAAACATATATTTAATATTAATACACAAAACATGTATTTAATATTTATACACCAAACATGTATTTAATATTCATACACTAAACATGTATTTAATATTTATACACTAAACATGTATTTAATATTCATACACTAAACATGTATTTAATATTAATACACTGAACATGTATTTAATAATCATATACCAAACATATATGTAATTATATACTAATCATATATTTAATATTCATACAGTAAACAGGTATTTATTATCCTCTAAATAAGGCACACTTGGAAATAATGAATTTCTTTATGTGTGCAGTTGCGGCAGAAGTCCACAGGAGGGCGCACGTTCCCTCTTAATATGCCCGGTCCTCTCCGTCTCTCTCGCTCTCTTTTTCCTTTTTTTTTGTTTCTTTTATTTTTTTTTTACATAAGTTTGGTTTCTCATACACTTATATTTATACACTAAACATGTATTTAATATTAATACGCTGAACTTGTATTTAATATTTATAAACTAAACATGTATTTAATATTTATACACTAAACATGTATTTAATATTAATACACTAAACATGTATTTAATATTAATACACTAAACATGTATTTAACATTAATACACTAAACAAGTATTTAATATTAATACACTGATCATGTATTTAATATTAATACAAAAACATGTATTTAATTTTAATAAACTAAACATATATTTAATATTAATACACTAAACATGTATTTAATATTCATACACTAAACATGTATTTAATATTCATACACTAAACATGTATTTAATATTCTTACACTAAACATGTATTTAATATTAATACAAAAACATGTATTTAATTTTAATAAACTAAACATATATTTAATATTAATACACTAAACATGTATTTAATATTCATACACTAAACATGTATTTAATATTCATACACTAAACATGTATTTAATATTAATACACTAAACATGTATTTAATATTAATACAAAAACATGTATTTAATTTTAATAAACTAAACATATATTTAATATTAATACACTAAACATGTATTTAACATTTATACATTAAACATGTATTTAATATTAATACACTAAACATGTATTTAATATTTATACACTAAACATGTATTTAATTTTAATACAAAAACATGTATTTAATTTTAATAAACTAAACATATATTTAATATTTATACACTAAACATGTATTTAATATTCATAAACTAAACAATATTTATACACTAAACCTGTATTTAATATTTATAAACTAAACATGTAGTTATTATTCATACACTAAACATGTATTTAATATTAATACACTAAACATGTATTTAATATTTATGAACTAAACATGTATTTAATATTTATACACTAATCATGTATTTAATATTAATACACTAATCATGTATTTAACATTCATACACTAAATATGTATTTAATATTTATACACTTAACATGTATTTAATATTTATACACGAAACATGTATTTAATATTTATACACTAAACATGTATTTAATATTCATACATTAAAAATGTATTTAATATTCATACACTAAACATGTATTTAATATTCATACATTAAACATGTATTTAATATTCATACACTAAACATGTATTTAATATTCGTACACGAAACATGTATTTAATATTCATACACTAAACATGTATTTAATATTCATACACAAACATGTATTTAATATTCATACACTAAACATGTATTTAATATTCATACACTAAACATGTATTTAATATTCATACACTAAACATGTATTTGATATTAATACACTGAACATGTATTTAATAATCATATACCAAACATATATGTAATTATATACTAATCATATATTTAATATTCATACAGTAAACTTGTATTTATTATCCTCTAAATAAGGCACACTTGGAAATAATGAATTTCTTTATGTGTGCAGTTGCGGCAGAAGTCCACAGGAGGACGCACGTTCCCTCTTAATATGCCCGGTCCTCTCCGTCTCTCTCTCTCTCTTTTTCCTTTTTTTTGTTTCTTTTATTTTTTTTTTACATAGGTTTGGTTTCTCATACACTTATATTTATACGCTAAACATGTATTTAATATTAATACACTAAACATGTATTTAATATTTATACACTAAACATGTATTTAATATTTATAAACTAAACATGTATTTAATATTAATACAAAAACATGTATTTAATTTTAATACACTAAACATATATTTAATATTAATACACTAAACATGTATTTAACATTCATACACTAAACATGTATTTAACATTTATACACTAAACATGTTTTTAATATTAATACACTAAACATGTATTTAATATTAATACAAAAACATGTATTTAATTTTAATAAACCAAACATTTAATATGAATACACTAAACATGTATTTAATATTCATACACTAAACATGTAGTTATTATTTATACACTAAACATGTATTTAATATTTATACACTAAACATGTACCCCGCCTTCCGCCCGATTGTAGCTGAGATAGGCGCCAGCGCCCCCCGCGACCCCAAAAGGGAATAAGCGGTAGAAAATGGATGGATGGATGGATGTATTTAATATTTTTACACTAAGCGTGTATTCAATATTTATACACTAAACATGTATTTTATATTAATACACTAAACATGTAGTTATTATTCATACACTAAACATGTATTTAATATTAATACACTAAACATGCATTTAATATTTATACACTAAACATGTATTTAATATTAATACAAAAACATGTATTTAATTTTAATAAACTAAATATATATTTAATATTAATACACTAAACATGTATTTAATATTAATACACTAAACATGTATTTAATAATTATACACTAAAATGGAATTTAATAATAGACTAAACATGTATTTAATATTTTCACACTAAACTTGTATTTAATATTCATACACTAAACATGTATTTAATATTCATACACTAAACATGTAGTTATTATTCATACACTAAACATGTATTTAATATTAATACACTAAACATGTATTTAATATTTATAAACTAAACATGTATTTAATATTTATACACTAAACATGTATTTAATATTCATAAACTAAACAATATTTATACACTAAACATGTATTTAATATTCATACACTAAACAGGTAGTTATTATTCATACACTAAACATGTATTTCATATTAATACACTAAACCTGTATTTAATATTTATACACTAAACATGTAGTTGTTATTCATACACTAAACATGTATTTAATATTAATACACTAAACATGTATTTAATATTTATACACTAAACATGTATTTAATATTAATACAAAAACATGTATCTAATTTTAATAAACTAAATATAAATTTAATATTAATACACTAAACATGTATTTAATATTCATAAACTAAACAATATTTATACACTAAAAATGTATTTAATAGTCATACACTAAACATGTATTTAATATTAATACACTAAACATGTATTTAATATTTATACACTAAACATGTATTTAATATTAATACAAAAACATGTATTTAATTTTAATAAACTAAATATAAATTTAATATTAATACACTAAACATGTATTTAATATTCATAAACTAAACAATATTTATACACTAAACATGTATTTAATATTCATACAATAAACATGTAGTTATTATTCATACACTAAACATGTATTTAATATTTATACACTAAACATGTATTTAATATTTATACACTAAATATGTATTTATTATATCCACTAAACATGTATTTAATATTCATAAACTAAACATGTATTTAATATTCATACACTAAAGGTGTATTTAATATTCATACACTAAACATGTATTTAATATTAATACAAAAACATGTATTTAAGTTTAATAAACTAAACATATATTTAATATTAATACACTAAACATGTATTTAATATGTATACAGTAAACATGTATTGAATATTCATACACTAAACATGTATTTAATATTCATGCACTAAACATGTATTTAATATTAATACACTAAACATGTATTTAATATTTATACACTAAACATGTATTTAATATTAATACAAAAACATGTATTTAATTTTAATAAACTAAACATATATTTAATATTTATACACTAAACATATATTTAACATTTATACACTAAACATGAATTTAATATTAATACACTAAACATGTATTTGAGATTTATACACTTAACAAGTATTTAATATTAATACAAAAACATGTATTTAATTTTAATAAACTAAACATATATTTAATATTATTACACTAAAGATGTATTTAATATTCATACACTAAACATGTATTTAATATTCATACACTAAAAATTTAGTTATTATTTATACACTAAACATGTATTTAATATCAATACACTAAACATGTATTTAATATTAATACACTAAACATGTATTTAATATTAATACACTAAACATGTATTTAATATTTATACACTAAACATGTATTTAATATTCATAAACTAAACAATATTTATACACTAAACATGTATTTAATATTCATACAATAAACATGTAGTTATTATTCATACACTAAACATGTATTTAATATTCATACACTAAACATGTATTTAATATTTATACACTAAATATGTATTTATTATATCCACTAAACATGTATTTAATATTCATAAACTAAACATGTATTTAATATTCATACACTAAAGGTGTATTTAATATTCATACACTAAACATGTATTTAATATTAATACAAAAACATGTATTTAAGTTTAATAAACTAAACATATATTTAATATTAATACACTAAACATGTATTTAATATTAATACACTAAACATGTATTTAATATTTATACACTAAACATGTATTTAATATTCATACATTAAACATGTATTTAATATTCATACACTAAACATGTATTTAATATTCATACATTAAACATGTATTTAATATTTATACACTAAACATGTATTTAATATTCATACACAAAACTTGTATTTAATATTTATACACTACACATGTATTTAATATTCATACATTAAACATGTATGTGATATTCATACACTAAACATGTATTTAATATTTATACACTAAACATGTATTTAATATTCATACACTAAACATGTATTTAATATTCATACACTAAACATGTATTTAATATTAATACACTGATTATGTATTTAATAATTATATACTTAAAGTATATGTAATTATACACTAATCATATATTTAATTTTCATACACTAAACATGTATTTAATATTTATACACTAAACATGTATTTAATATTCATACACTAAACATGTATTTAATATTAATACACTGAACATGTATTTAATATTAATACACTAAACATGTATTTAATATTTATACACTAAACATGTAGTTATTATTCATATACTAAACATGCATTTAATATTAATACACTAAACATGTAGTTATTATTCATACACTAAACATGTATTTAATATTAATACACTAAACATGTATTTAATATTTATACACTAAACATGTATTTAATATTAATACAAAAACATGTATTTAATTTTAATAAACTAAATATATATTTAATATTAATACACTAAACATGTATTTTATATTCATACACTAAACATGTATTTAATATTTATAAACTAAACATGTATTTAATATTTATACACTAAACATGTATTTAATATTAATACAAAAAACATGTATTTAATTTTAATAAACTGAATATAAATTTAATATTAATACACTAAACATGTATTTAATATTCATAAACTAAACAATATTTATACACTAAACATGTATTTAATATTCATACACTAAACATGTAGTTATTATTCATACACTAAACATGTATTTAATATTAATACACTAAACCTGTATTTAATATTCATACACTAAACATGTATTTAATATTTATACACTAAACATGTATTTAATATTAATACAAAAACATATATTTAATTTTAATAAACTAAATATAAATGTAATATTAATACACTAAACATGTATTTAATATTCATACACTAAATATGTATTTAATATTCATACACTAAACATGTATTTAATATTAATACACTGAACATGTATTTAATAATCATATACCAAACATATATGTAATTATATACTAATCATATTTTTAATATTCATACAGTAAACAGGTATTTATTATCCTCTAAATAAGGCACACTTGGAAATAATGAATTTCTTTATGTGTGCAGTTGCGGCAGAAGTCCACAGGAGGGCGCACGTTCCCTCTTAATATGCCCGGTCCTCTCCGTCTCTCTCGCTCTCTTTTTCCTTTTTTTTTGTTTCTTTTATTTTTTTTTACATAAGTTTGGTTTCTCATACACTTATATTTATACACTAAACATGTATTTAATATTAATACACTGAACATGTATTTAATATTTATAAACTAAACATGTATTTAATATTTATACACTAAACATGTATTTAATATTAATACACTAAACATGTATTTAATATTAATACACTAAACATGTATTTAATATTTTTACACTAAACGTGTATTTAATATTCATACACCAAAAGTGTATTTAATATTAATACACTAAACATGTGTTTAATATTAATACACTAAACATCTAGTTATTATTCATACACTAAACATGTATTTAATATTTATACACTAAACATGTATTTAATATTAATACTCTAAATATGTATTTATTATATATCCACTAAACATGTATTTAATATTCATAAACTAAATATATATTTAATATTAATACATTAAACATGTATTTAATATTAATACACTAAACATGTATTTAATATTTTTACACTAAACATGTATTTAATATTCATACACTAAACATGTATTTAATATTCATACACTAAACATGTATTTAATATTAATACAAAAACATGTATTTAATTGTAATTATCTAAATATATATTTAACATTTATACACTAAACATGTATTTAATATTCATACACTAAACATGTAGTTATTATTCATACACTAAACATGTATTTAATATTAATACACTAAACATGTATTTAATATTAATACACTAAACATGTATTTAATATTTATACAGTAAACATGTATTTAATATTAATACAAAAACATGTATTTAATTTTAATAAACTAAACATATATTTAATATTCATACACTAAACATGTATTTAATATTCATACACTAAACATGTATTTAATATTAATACACTAAACATGTATTTAATATTTATACACTAAACATGTATTTAATATTAATACAAAAACATGTATTTAATTTTAATAAACTAAACATATATTTAATATTATTACACTAAACATGTATTTAATATTTATACACTGAACATGTATTTAATATTCATACACTAAACATTTAGTTATTATTCATACACTAAACATGTATTTAATATTAATACACTAAACATGTATTTAATATTAATACACTAAACATGTATTTAATATTTATACACTAATCATGTATTTAACATTAATACACTAATCATGTATTTAATATTCATACACTAAATATGTATTTAATATTTATACACTTATCATGTATTTAATATTTATACACTAAATATGTATTTAATATTCATACATTAAAAATGTATTTAATATTCATACACTAAACATGTATTTAATATTCATACATTAAACATGTATTTAATATTTATACACTAAACATGTATTTAATATTCGTACACGAAACATGTATTTAATATTTATACACTAAACATGTATTTAATATTCACACATTAAACATGTATTTAATATTCATACACTAAACATGTATTTAATATTTATACACTAAACATGTATTTAATATTCATACACTAAACATGTATTTAATATTTATACACTAAACATGTATTTAATATTTATACACTAAATATGTATTTAATATTCATACACTAAACATGTATTTAATATTAATAAACTGAACATGTATTTAA
This sequence comes from Nerophis ophidion, assembly GCF_033978795.1. Classification (NCBI taxonomy): domain Eukaryota; kingdom Metazoa; phylum Chordata; class Actinopteri; order Syngnathiformes; family Syngnathidae; genus Nerophis; species Nerophis ophidion. Next base: position 232,937 of record NW_026906995.1, on the reverse strand, counting down.
TAATCATATACTAAACGTATATGTAATCATATACTAATCATATATTTAATATTCATTTAGTAAACATGTATTTATTATCCTCTAAATAAGGCACACTTGGAAATAATGAATTTCTTTATGCGTGCAGTTGCTGCAGAAGTCCACAGGAGGGCGCACGTTCCCTCTTAATAAGTCCGGTCCTCTCCGTCTCTCTATCTCTCTTTTTCCTTTTTTTTTGTTTCTTTTTTTTTTTTTTACATAAATTGGCCCTAGTGTGTGAATGTGAGTGTGAATGTTGTCTGTCTATCTGTGTTGGCCCTGCGATGAGGTGGCGACTTGTCCAGGGTGTACCCCGCGGCAGGAAATGGATGGATGGATGGATGGATGGAAGTTTCTCATACACTTATATTTATACACTAAACATGTATTTAATATTAATACACTAAACATGTATTTAATATTTATACACTAAACATGTATTTAATATTAATACACTAAACATGTATTTAATATTAATACACTAAACATGTATTTAATATTAATACACTAAACATGTATTTAATATTTATACACTAAACATGTATTTAATATTCATAAACTAAACAATATTTATACACTAAACATGTATTTAATATTCATACAATAAACATGTAGTTATTATTCATACACTAAACATGTATTTAATATTCATACACTAAACATGTATTTAATATTTATACACTAAATATGTATTTATTATATCCACTAAACATGTATTTAATATTCATAAACTAAACATGTATTTAATATTCATACACTAAAGGTGTATTTAATATTCATACACTAAACATGTATTTAATATTAATACAAAAACATGTATTTAAGTTTAATAAACTAAACATATATTTAATATTAATACACTAAACATGTATTTAATATGTATACAGTAAACATGTATTGAATATTCATACACTAAACATGTATTTAATATTCATGCACTAAACATGTATTTAATATTAATACACTAAACATGTATTTAATATTTATACACTAATCATGTATTTAACATTAATACACTAATCATGTATTTAATATTCATACACTAAATATGTATTTAATATTTATACACTTATCATGTATTTAATATTTATACACTAAATATGTATTTAATATTCATACATTAAAAATGTATTTAATATTCATACACTAAACATGTATTTAATATTCATACATTAAACATGTATTTAATATTTATACACTAAACATGTATTTAATATTCGTACACGAAACATGTATTTAATATTTATACACTAAACATGTATTTAATATTCACACATTAAACATGTATTTAATATTCATACACTAAACATGTATTTAATATTTATACACTAAACATGTATTTAATATTCATACACTAAACATGTATTTAATATTTATACACTAAACATGTATTTAATATTTATACACTAAATATGTATTTAATATTCATACACTAAACATGTATTTAATATTAATAAACTGAACATGTATTTAATAATCATATACTAAACGTATATGTAATCATATACTAATCATATATTTAATATTCATTTAGTAAACATGTATTTATTATCCTCTAAATAAGGCACACTTGGAAATAATGAATTTCTTTATGCGTGCAGTTGCTGCAGAAGTCCACAGGAGGGCGCACGTTCCCTCTTAATAAGTCCGGTCCTCTCCGTCTCTCTATCTCTCTTTTTCCTTTTTTTTTGTTTCTTTTTTTTTTTTTTACATAAATTGGCCCTAGTGTGTGAATGTGAGTGTGAATGTTGTCTGTCTATCTGTGTTGGCCCTGCGATGAGGTGGCGACTTGTCCAGGGTGTACCCCGCGGCAGGAAATGGATGGATGGATGGATGGATGGAAGTTTCTCATACACTTATATTTATACACTAAACATGTATTTAATATTAATACACTAAACATGTATTTAATATTTATACACTAAACATGTATTTAATATTAATACACTAAACATGTATTTAATATTAATACACTAAACATGTATTTAATATTAATACACTAAACATGTATTTAATATTTATACACTAAACATGTATTTAATATTCATAAACTAAACAATATTTATACACTAAACATGTATTTAATATTCATACAATAAACATGTAGTTATTATTCATACACTAAACATGTATTTAATATTCATACACTAAACATGTATTTAATATTTATACACTAAATATGTATTTATTATATCCACTAAACATGTATTTAATATTCATAAACTAAACATGTATTTAATATTCATACACTAAAGGTGTATTTAATATTCATACACTAAACATGTATTTAATATTAATACAAAAACATGTATTTAAGTTTAATAAACTAAACATATATTTAATATTAATACACTAAACATGTATTTAATATGTATACAGTAAACATGTATTGAATATTCATACACTAAACATGTATTTAATATTCATGCACTAAACATGTATTTAATATTAATACACTAAACATGTATTTAATATTTATACACTAAACATGTATTTAATATTAATACAAAAACATGTATTTAATTTTAATAAACTAAACATATATTTAATATTTATACACTAAACATATATTTAACATTCATACACTAAACATGAATTTAATATTAATACACTAAACATGTATTTGAGATTTATACACTTAACAAGTATTTAATATTAATACAAAAACATGTATTTAATTTTAATAAACTAAACATATATTTAATATTATTACACTAAAGATGTATGTAATATTCATACACTAAACATGTATTTAATATTCATACACTAAAAATTTAGTTATTATTTATACACTAAACATGTATTTAATATCAATACACTAAACATGTATTTAATATTAATACACTAAACATGTATTTAATATTAATACACTAAACATGTATTTAATATTTATACACTAAACATGTATTTAATATTCATACATTAAACATGTATTTAATATTCATACACTAAACATGTATTTAATATTCATACATTAAACATGTATTTAATATTTATACACTAAACATGTATTTAATATTCATACACAAAACTTGTATTTAATATTTATACACTACACATGTATTTAATATTCATACATTAAACATGTATGTGATATTCATACACTAAACATGTATTTAATATTTATACACTAAACATGTATTTAATATTCATACACTAAACATGTATTTAATATTCATACACTAAACATGTATTTAATATTAATACACTGATTATGTATTTAATAATTATATACTTAAAGTATATGTAATTATACACTAATCATATATTTAATTTTCATACACTAAACATGTATTTAATATTTATACACTAAACATGTATTTAATATTCATACACTAAACATGTATTTAATATTAATACACTGAACATGTATTTAATATTAATACACTAAACATGTATTTAATATTTATACACTAAACATGTAGTTATTATTCATATACTAAACATGCATTTAATATTAATACACTAAACATGTAGTTATTATTCATACACTAAACATGTATTTAATATTAATACACTAAACATGTATTTAATATTTATACACTAAACATGTATTTAATATTAATACAAAAACATGTATTTAATTTTAATAAACTAAATATATATTTAATATTAATACACTAAACATGTATTTTATATTCATACACTAAACATGTATTTAATATTTATAAACTAAACATGTATTTAATATTTATACACTAAACATGTATTTAATATTAATACAAAAAACATGTATTTAATTTTAATAAACTGAATATAAATTTAATATTAATACACTAAACATGTATTTAATATTCATAAACTAAACAATATTTATACACTAAACATGTATTTAATATTCATACACTAAACATGTAGTTATTATTCATACACTAAAAATTTAGTTATTATTTATACACTAAACATGTATTTAATATCAATACACTAAACATGTATTTAATTGTAATAAACCAAACATATATTTAATATTCATACCCTAAAAATGTATTTAACATTTATACACTAAACATGTATTTAATATTAATACACTAAACATGTATTTAATATTAATACACTAAACATGTATTTAATATTAATACAAAAACATGTATTTAATTTTAATAAACTAAACATATATTTAATATTAATACACTAAACATATATTTAATATTAATACAAAAACATGTATTTAATTTTAATAAACTAAACACATATTTAATATTAATACACTAAACATGTATTAAATATTCATACACTAAACATGTATTTAATATTCATTCAATAAACATGTAGTTATTATTCTTACACTTAATATGTATTTAATAGTAATACAAAAACATGTATTTAATTTTAATAAACTAAACATATATTTAATATTAATACACTAAACATGGATTTAATATTGTTACACTAAACGTGTATTTACTATTTATACACTAAAAGTGTATTTAATATTAATACACTAAACATGTATTTAATATTAATACATTAAACATGTATTTAATATTTATACACTAAACATGTATTTAATATTCAAACACTAAACATGTATTTAATATTAATACACTAAACATGTATTTAATATTTATACACTAAACATGTATTTAATATTAATACAAAACATGTATTTAATTTTAATAAACTAAATATATATTTAATATTAATACACTAAACATGTATTTAATATTCATAAACTAAACATGTATTTAACATTTATACACTAAACATGTATTTAATATTTATACACTAAACCTGTAGTTATTATTCATAGACTAAACATGTATTTAATATTAATACATTAAACCTGTATTTAATATTTATACACTAAACATGTATTTAATATTCATACACTAAACATGTATTTAATATTAATACACTAAACATGTATTTAATATTTATACACTAAACATGTATTTAATATTAATACAAAACATGTATTTAATTTTAATAAACTAAATATATATTTAATATTAATACACTAAACATGTATTTAATATTCATAAACTAAACATGTATTTAACATTTATACACTAAACATGTATTTAATATTTATACACTAAACATGTATTTAATATTAATACAAAACATGTATTTAATTTTAATAAACTAAATATATATTTAATATTAATACACTAAACATGTATTTAATATTAATACACTAAAAATGTATTTAATATTTATACACTAAACATGTATTTAATATTAATACAAAAACATGTATTTAATTTTAATAAACTAAACATATATTTAATATTCATACACTAAAAATGTATTTAACATTTATACACTAAACATGTATTTAATATTAATACACTAAACATGTATTTAATATTTATACACTAAACATGTATTTAATATTAATACAAAAACATGTATTTAATTTTAATAAACTAAACATATATTTAATATTAATACAGTAAACATGTATTTAATATTAATACAAAAACATGTATTTAATTTTAATAAAGTAAACATATATTTAATATTAATACACTAAACATGTATTTAACATTTTTACACTAAACATGTTTTTAATATTAATACACTAAACATGTATTTAATTTTAATAAACTAAACATATATTTAATATTAATACACTAGACACGTATTTAATATTTATACACTAAACATGTATTTAATATTCATACACTAAACATGTATTTAATAATTATACACTAAACATGTATTTAATACTAATACACTAAACATGTATTTAATATTTATACACTAAAAATGTATTTAATATTTTCACACTAATCTTGTATATAATATTCATACACTAAACATGTATTTAATATTAATACAAAAACATGTATTTAATTTTAATAAACTAAACATATATTCAATATTAATACACTAAACATGTATTTAATATTAATACACTAAACATGTATTTAATATTCATACACTAAACATGTAGTTATTATTTATACACTAAACATGTATTTAATATTAATACACTAAACATGTATTTAATATTAATACATTAAACATGTATTTATTATTTATACACTAAACATGTATTTAATATTAATACACTAAACATGTATTTAATATTAATACATTAAACATGTATTTAATATTTATACACTAATCATGTATTTAATATTAATACACTAATCATGTATTTAATATTTATACACTAAATATGTATTTAATCTTCATACATTTAACATGCATTTAATATTTATACACTAAATATGTATTTAAAATTCATACACTAAATATGTATTTAATATTCATACACTAAAAATGTATTTAATATTCATACACGAAACATGTATTTATTATTCATACACTAAACACGTATTTAACATCCATACACTAAACATGTATTTAATATTTATACTCTAAACATGTATTCAATATTAATACACTAAACATGTATTTAATATTAATACAAAAACATGTATTTAATTTTAATAATCCAAACATATATTTAATATTAATACACTAAACATGTATTTAATATTAATACACTAAACATATATTTAATATTCATACACTAAACATGTATTTAATATTCATAATCTAAACATGCATTTAATATGAATACACTAAACATGTATTTAATATTTATACACTAAACATGTATTTAATATTCATACATTAAACATGTATTTAATTTTCATACACTAAACATGTATTTAATATTAATACACTAAACATGTATTTAATATTCATACACTAAACATGTATTTAAAATTAATACACTGAACATGTATTTAATATTAATACACTAAACATGTATTTAATATTTATACACTAAACATGTATTTAATATTAATACAAAACATGTATTTAATTTTAATAAACTAAATATATATTTAATATTAATACACTAAACATGTATTTAATATTCATAAACTAAACATGTATTTAACATTTATACACTAAACATGTATTTAATATTTATACACTAAACCTGTAGTTATTATTCATAGACTAAACATGTATTTAATATTAATACATTAAACCTGTATTTAATATTTATACACTAAACATGTATTTAATATTCATACACTAAACATGTATTTAATATTAATACACTAAACATGTATTTAATATTTATACACTAAACATGTATTTAATATTAATACAAAACATGTATTTAATTTTAATAAACTAAATATATATTTAATATTAATACACTAAACATGTATTTAATATTCATAAACTAAACATGTATTTAACATTTATACACTAAACATGTATTTAATATTTATACACTAAACATGTATTTAATATTAATACAAAACATGTATTTAATTTTAATAAACTAAATATATATTTAATATTAATACACTAAACATGTATTTAATATTAATACACTAAAAATGTATTTAATATTTATACACTAAACATGTATTTAATATTAATACAAAAACATGTATTTAATTTTAATAAACTAAACATATATTTAATATTCATACACTAAAAATGTATTTAACATTTATACACTAAACATGTATTTAATATTAATACACTAAACATGTATTTAATATTTATACACTAAACATGTATTTAATATTAATACAAAAACATGTATTTAATTTTAATAAACTAAACATATATTTAATATTAATACAGTAAACATGTATTTAATATTAATACAAAAACATGTATTTAATTTTAATAAAGTAAACATATATTTAATATTAATACACTAAACATGTATTTAACATTTTTACACTAAACATGTTTTTAATATTAATACACTAAACATGTATTTAATTTTAATAAACTAAACATATATTTAATATTAATACACTAGACACGTATTTAATATTTATACACTAAACATGTATTTAATATTCATACACTAAACATGTATTTAATAATTATACACTAAACATGTATTTAATACTAATACACTAAACATGTATTTAATATTTATACACTAAAAATGTATTTAATATTTTCACACTAATCTTGTATATAATATTCATACACTAAACATGTATTTAATATTAATACAAAAACATGTATTTAATTTTAATAAACTAAACATATATTCAATATTAATACACTAAACATGTATTTAATATTAATACACTAAACATGTATTTAATATTCATACACTAAACATGTAGTTATTATTTATACACTAAACATGTATTTAATATTAATACACTAAACATGTATTTAATATTAATACATTAAACATGTATTTATTATTTATACACTAAACATGTATTTAATATTAATACACTAAACATGTATTTAATATTAATACATTAAACATGTATTTAATATTTATACACTAATCATGTATTTAATATTAATACACTAATCATGTATTTAATATTTATACACTAAATATGTATTTAATCTTCATACATTTAACATGCATTTAATATTTATACACTAAATATGTATTTAAAATTCATACACTAAATATGTATTTAATATTCATACACTAAAAATGTATTTAATATTCATACACGAAACATGTATTTATTATTCATACACTAAACACGTATTTAACATCCATACACTAAACATGTATTTAATATTTATACTCTAAACATGTATTCAATATTAATACACTAAACATGTATTTAATATTAATACAAAAACATGTATTTAATTTTAATAATCCAAACATATATTTAATATTAATACACTAAACATGTATTTAATATTAATACACTAAACATATATTTAATATTCATACACTAAACATGTATTTAATATTCATAATCTAAACATGCATTTAATATGAATACACTAAACATGTATTTAATATTTATACACTAAACATGTATTTAATATTCATACATTAAACATGTATTTAATTTTCATACACTAAACATGTATTTAATATTAATACACTAAACATGTATTTAATATTCATACACTAAACATGTATTTAAAATTAATACACTGAACATGTATTTAATAATCATATACTAAACGTATATGTAATCATATACTAATCATATATTTAATATTCATACACTAAACGTGTATTTAATATTTATACACTAAACATGTATTTAATATTCATACACTAAACATGTATTTAATACTAATACACTAAATATGTATTTAATATTTATACACTAAACATGTATTTAATATTTTCACACTAATCTTGTATATGATATTCATACACTAAACATGTATTTAATATTAATACACTAAACATGTATTTAACATTTATACACTAAACATGTATTTAATATTAATACACTAAATATGTATTTAATATTAATACAAAAATATGTATTTAATTTTAATAAACTAAACATATATTTAATATTAATACACTAAACATGTATTTAATGTTAATACACTAAACATGTATTTAATTTTCATACACTAAATATGTAGTTATTATTTATACACTAAACATGTATTTAATATTAATACACTAAACATGTATTTAATATTCATACACTAAACATGTATTTAATATTTATACACTAAATATGTATTTAATATTCATACACTTAACATGTATGTAATATTTATACAATAAACATGTATTTAATATTCTTACACGAAACATGTTTTTAATATTAATACACTAAACATGTATTTAATATTCATACAATAAACATGTAGTTATTATTCTTACACTTAATATGTATTTAATATTAATACAAAAACATGTATTTAATTTTAATAAACTAAACATTTATTTAATATTAATACACTAAACATGTATTTATTATTAATACACCAAACATGTATTTAATATTCATACACTAAACATGTAGTTATTATTTATACACTAAACATGTATTTAATATTCATACACTAAACATGTAGTTATTATTTATACACTAAACATGTATTTAATATTAATACACTAAACATGTATTTATTATTAATACACTAAACATGTATTTAATATTAATACAAAAAATGTATTTAATTTTAATAAACTAAACATATATTTAATATTAATACACTAAACATGAATTTAATATTAATACACTAAACATGTATTTAATATTAATACAAAAACATGTATTTAATTTTAATAAACTAAACACATATTTAATATTAATACACTAAACATGTAATTAATATTTATACACTAAACATGTATTTAATATTTATACACTAAACATGTATTTCATATTAATACACTAAATATGGATTTATTATTTATCCACTAAACATGTATTTAATATTCATAAACTAAACATGTATTTAATATTCATACACTAAACGTGTATTTAATATTCATACACTAAACATGTATTTAAAATTAATACAAAAACATGTATTTAAGTTTAATAAACTAAACATATATTTAATATTAATACACTAAACATGTATTTAATATTTATACACCAAACATGTATTTAATATTCATACACTAAACATGTATTTAATATTTATACACTAAACATGTATTTAATATTAATACACTGAACATGTATTTAATAATCATATACTTAACGTATATGTAATTATACACTAATCATATATTTAATATTCATACAATAAACATGTATTTAATATTTATACACTAAACATGTATTTAACATTTATACACTAAACATGTATTTAATATTAATACACTAAACATGTATTTAATATTTTTACACTAAAAGTGTATTTAATATTAATACACTAAACATGTATTTAATAATTATACACTAAAATGGAATTTAATAATAGACTAAACATGTATTTAATATTTTCATACTAAACTTGTATTTAATATTCATACACTAAACATGCATTTAATATTCATACACTAAGCATGTAGTTATTATTCATACACTAAACATGTATTTAATATTAATACACTAAACATATATTTAATATTTTTACACTAAACATGTATTTAATATTAATACAATAATCATGTATTTAATATTCATACACTAAACATGTATTTAATATTAATACACTAAACATGTATTTAATATTTATACACTAACCATGTATTTAATATTGATACAAAAACATGTATTTAATTTTAATAAACTAAATATATATTTAATATTAATACACTAAACATGTATTTAATATTCATAAACTTAACATGTATTTAACATTTATACACTAAACATGTATTTAATATTCATACACTAAACATGTATTTAATATTAATACACTAAACCTGTATTTAATATTAATACACTAAACATGTATTTAATATTGATACACTAAACATGTATTTAATATTCATACACTAAACATGTATTTAATATTAATACACTAAACATGTATTTAATATTTATACACTAAACATGTATTAAATATTATTACAAAAACATGTATTTAATTTTAATAAACTAAATATATATTTAATATTAATACACTAAACATGCATTTAATATTCATAAACTAAACATGTATTTAATATTAATACACTAAACCTGTATTTAATATTTATACACTAAACATGTATTTAATATTTATCCACTAAACATGTATTTAATATTCATAAACTAAACATGTATTTAATATTCATACACTAAACATGTATTTAATATTAATACAAACACATGTATTTAAGTTTAATAAACTAAACATATATTTAATATTAATACACTAAACATGTATTTAATATTTATACACTTAACATGTATTTAATATTAATACAAAAACATGTATTTAATTTTAATAAACTAAACATATTTAATATTAATACACTAAACATGTATTTAATATTTATACACTAAAAATTTATTTAAAATTTCTACACTAAACATGTATTTAATATTAATACATTAAACATGTATTTAATATTAATACACTAAACATGTATTTAATATTCATACACTAAACATGTATGTAATATTCATACACTAAACATGTATTTAATATTAATACACTAAACATGTATTTAATATTTATACACTAAACATGTATTTAATATTAATACAAAAACCTGTATTTAATTTTAATAAACTAAACACATATTTAATATTAATACACTAAACATGTATTTAATATTTATACACTAAACATGTAGTTATTATTTATACACTAAACATGTATTTAATATTAATACAGTAAACATGTATTAAATATTTATACACTAAACATGTATTTAATATTCATACAATAAACATGTAGTTATTATTCTTACACTTAATATGTATTTAATATTAATACAAAAACATGTATTTAATTTTAATAAACTAAACACATATTTAATATTAATACACTAAACATGTATTTAATATTTTTACACTAAACGTGTATTTAATATGTATACACTAAAAGTGTATTTAATATTTATACACTAAAAGTGTATTTAATATTAATACACTAAACATGTATTTAATATTAATACACTAAACATGTATTTAATATTTATATACTAAACATGTATTTAATATACATACACTAAACATGTATTTAATATTAATACACTAAACATGTATTTAATATTTATACACTAAACATGTATTTAATATTAATACAAAACGAGTATTTAATTTTAATAAACTAAATATATATTTAATATTAATACACTAAACATGTATTTAATATTCATAAACTAAACATGTATTTAACATTTATACACTAAACATGTATTTAATATTAATACACTAAACATGTATTTAATATTAATACAAAACATGTATTTAATTTTAATAAACTAAACATATATTTAATATTAATACACTAAACATGTATTTAATATTCATACACTAAACATGTATTTAACTTTAATACACTAAACATGTATTTAATATTAATACAAAAAACATGTATTTAATTTTATTAAACTAAACATATATTTAATATTAATACACTAAACATGTATTTAATATTCATACATGAAACATGTATTCATTATTCATACACTAAACATGTATTTAATATTTATACACTAAACATGTATTTAATATGAATACACTAATCATGTATTTGATATTCATACACTAAACATGTATTTAATATTTATACAAAAAACATGTATTTAATATTTTTACACTAAACGTGTATTTAATATTCATACACTAAAAGTGTACTTAATATGTATACACTAAACATGTATTTAATATTAATACACTAAACATATTTTTACTATATGTACACTAAACATATATTTATATTAATAAACTATACATGTATTTAATATTTATACAGCAAACATGTATTTAATATTAATACAAAAAACATGTATTTAATTTTAATAAACTAAACATATATTTAATATTAATACACTAAACATGTATTTAATATTCATACATGAAACATGTATTCATTATTCATACACTGAACATGTATTTAATATTCATACACTAAACATGTATTTAATATTCATACAAAAAATGTATTTAATTTTAATAAACTAAACATATATTTAATATTAATACACTAAACATGTATTTAATATTTATACACTAAACATGTATTTAATATTTATACACTAAACATGTATTTAATATTATTACACTAAATATGTATTTATTATTAATCCACTAAACATGTATTTAATATTCATAAACTAAACATGTATTTAATATTCATAGACTAAACGTGTATTAAATATTCATACACTAAACATGTATTTAATATTAATACAAAAACATGTATTTAATATTCATACACTAAACATGTAGTTATTATTCATACACTAAACATGTATTTAATATTTATACACTAAACATGTATTTAACATTTATACACTAAACATGTATTTAATATTAATACACTAAACATGTATTTAATATTAATACACTAAACATGTATTTAATATTCATACACTAAGCATGTATTTAATATTAATACACTGAAAATGTATTTAATAATCATATACTAAACGTATATGTAATTATACACTAATCATACATTTAATATTCATACACTAAACGTGTATTAAATATTCATACACTAAACATGTATTTAATATTAATACAAAAAACTGGTATTTAAGTTTAATAAACTAAACAGATATTTAATATTCATACACTAAACATGTATTTAATATTTATACACTAATCATGTATTTAATTATAATACACTAATCATGTATTTAATATTTATACACTAAATATGTATTTAATATTTATACACTTAACATGTATTTAATATTTATACAATAAACATGTATTTATTATTCATACACGAAACATGTATTTAATATTCATACACTAAACATGTATTTAATATTCATACATTAAACATGTATTTAATATCTATACACTAAACATGTATTTAATATTTATACACTAAACATGTATTCAATATTCATACACTAAACATGTATTTAATATTCATACACTAAACATGTATTTAATATTAATACACTAAACATGTATTTAATATTTATACACTAAACATGTATTTAATATTAATACAAAAACCTTTATTTAATTTTAATAAACTAAACACATATTTAATATTAATACACTAAACATGTATTTAATATTTATACACTAAACATGTATTTAATACTCATACACTAAACATGTAGTTATTATTTATACACTAAACATGTATTTAATATTAATACAGTAAACATGTATTAAATATTTATACACTAAACATGTATTTAATATTCATACAATAAACATGTAGTTATTATTCTTACACTTAATATGTATTTAATATTAATACAAAAACATGTATTTAATTTTAATAAACTAAACACATATTTAATATTAATACACTAAACATGTATTTAATATTTTTACACTAAACGTGTATTTAATATTTATACACTAAACATGTATTTAATATTAATACACTAAACATGTAGTTATTATTCATACACTAAACATGTATTTAATATTAATACACTAAACATTTATTTAATATTTATACACTAAACATGTATTTAATAATAATACAAAAACATGTATTTAATTTTAATAAACTAAATATATATTTAATATTAATACATTAAACATGTATTTAATATTAATACACTAAACATGTATTTAATAATTATACACTAAAATTGAATTTAATAATAGACTAAACATGTATTTAATATTTTCATACTAAACTTGTATTTAATATTCATACACTAAACATGCATTTAATATTCATACACTAAGCATGTAGTTATTATTCATACACTAAACATGTATTTAATATTAATACACTAAACATATATTTAATATTTTTACACTAAACATGTATTTAATATTAATACAATAATCATGTATTTAATATTCATACACTAAACATGTATTTAATATTAATACACTAAACATGTATTTAATATTTATACACTAAACATGTATTTAATATTGATACAAAAACATGTATTTAATTTTAATAAACTAAATATATATTTAATATTAATACACTAAACATGTATTTAATATTCATAAACTAAACATGTATTTAACATTTATACACTAAACATGTATTTAATATTCATACACTAAACATGTAGTTATTATTTATACACTACACATGTATTTAATATTCATACACTAAACATGTATTTAATATTAATACACTAAACCTGTATTTAATATTAATACACTAAATATGTATTTAATATTGATACACTAAACATGTATTTAATATTCATACACTAAACATGTATTTAATATTAATACACTAAACATGTATTTAATATTTATACACAAAACATGTATTTAATATTATTACAAAAACATGTACTTAATTTTAATAAACTAAATATATATTTAATATTAATACACTAAACATGCATTTAATATTCATAAACTAAACATGTATTTAATATTAATACACTAAACCTGTATTTAATATTTATACACTAAACATGTATTTAATATTTATCCACTAAACATGTATTTAATATTCATAAACTAAACATGTTTTTAATATTCATACACTAAACGTGTATTTAATATTCATACACTAAACATGTATTTAATATTAATACAAAAACATGTATTTAATTTTAATAAACTAAACATATTTAATATTAATACACTAAACATGTATTTAATATTCATACATGAAACATGTATTCATTATTCATACACTAAACATGTATTTAATATTTATACACTAAACATGTATTTAATATGAATACACTAATCATGTATTTGATATTCATACACTAAACATGTATTTAATATTTATACAAAAAACATGTATTTAATATTTTTACACTAAACGTGTATTTAATATTCATACACTAAAAGTGTACTTAATATGTATACACTAAACATGTATTTAATATTAATACACTAAACATATTTTTACTATATGTACACTAAACATATATTTATATTAATAAACTATACATGTATTTAATATTTATACAGCAAACATGTATTTAATATTAATACAAAAAACATGTATTTAATTTTAATAAACTAAACATATATTTAATATTAATACACTAAACATGTATTTAATATTCATACATGAAACATGTATTCATTATTCATACACTGAACATGTATTTAATATTCATACACTAAACATGTATTTAATATTCATACAAAAAATGTATTTAATTTTAATAAACTAAACATATATTTAATATTAATACACTAAACATGTATTTAATATTTATACACTAAACATGTATTTAATATTTATACACTAAACATGTATTTAATATTAATACACTAAATATGTATTTATTATTAATCCACTAAACATGTATTTAATATTCATAAACTAAACATGTATTTAATATTCATAGACTAAACGTGTATTAAATATTCATACACTAAACATGTATTTAATATTAATACAAAAACATGTATTTAATATTCATACACTAAACATGTAGTTATTATTCATACACTAAACATGTATTTAATATTTATACACTAAACATGTATTTAACATTTATACACTAAACATGTATTTAATATTAATACACTAAACATGTATTTAATATTAATACACTAAACATGTATTTAATATTCATACACTAAGCATGTATTTAATATTAATACACTGAAAATGTATTTAATAATCATATACTAAACGTATATGTAATTATACACTAATCATACATTTAATATTCATACACTAAACGTGTATTAAATATTCATACACTAAACATGTATTTAATATTAATACAAAAAACTGGTATTTAAGTTTAATAAACTAAACAGATATTTAATATTCATACACTAAACATGTATTTAATATTTATACACTAATCATGTATTTAATTATAATACACTAATCATGTATTTAATATTTATACACTAAATATGTATTTAATATTTATACACTTAACATGTATTTAATATTTATACAATAAACATGTATTTATTATTCATACACGAAACATGTATTTAATATTCATACACTAAACATGTATTTAATATTTATACATTAAACATGTATTTAATATCTATACACTAAACATGTATTTAATATTTATACACTAAACATGTATTCAATATTCATACACTAAACATGTATTTAATATTCATACACTAAACATGTATTTAATATTAATACACTAAACATGTATTTAATATTTATACACTAAACATGTATTTAATATTAATACAAAAACCTTTATTGAATTTTAATAAACTAAACACATATTTAATATTAATACACTAAACATGTATTTAATATTTATACACTAAACATGTATTTAATACTCATACACTAAACATGTAGTTATTATTTATACACTAAACATGTATTTAATATTAATACAGTAAACATGTATTAAATATTTATACACTAAACATGTATTTAATATTCATACAATAAACATGTAGTTATTATTCTTACACTTAATATGTATTTAATATTAATACAAAAACATGTATTTAATTTTAATAAACTAAACACATATTTAATATTAATACACTAAACATGTATTTAATATTTTTACACTAAACGTGTATTTAATATTTATACACTAAACATGTATTTAATATTAATACACTAAACATGTAGTTATTATTCATACACTAAACATGTATTTAATATTAATACACTAAACATTTATTTAATATTTATACACTAAACATGTATTTAATATTAATACACTAAACATGTATTTAATATTAATACACTAAACATGTATTTAATATCAATACACTAAATATTTATTCATTATATATCCACTAAACATGTATTTAATATTCATAAACTAAATATATATTTAATATTAATACACTAAACATGTATTTAATATTAATACACTAAACATGTATTTAATATTTTTACACTAAACATGTATTTAATATTCATACACTAAACATGTATTTAATATTCAT
Source organism: Nerophis ophidion (assembly GCF_033978795.1). NCBI lineage: Eukaryota > Metazoa > Chordata > Actinopteri > Syngnathiformes > Syngnathidae > Nerophis > Nerophis ophidion. The sequence continues at coordinate 214,803 of NW_026906995.1, read as the reverse complement.
ACACTAAACATGTATTTAATATTAATACAAAAACATGTATTTAATTGTAATAAACTAAATATATATTTAATATTAATACACTAAACACGTATTTAATATTCATAAACTAAACATGTATTTAACATTTTTACACTAAACATGTATTTAATATTCACACACTAAACATGTAGTTATTATTTATACACTAAACATGTATTTAATATTAATACACTAAACATGTATTTAATATTAATACACTAAACATGTATTTAATATTTATACAGTAAACATGTATTGAATATTCATACACTAAACATGCATTTAATATTCACACACTAAACATGTATTTAATATTCATACACTAAACATGTATTTAATATTAATACACTAAACATCTATTTAATATTTATACACTAAACATGTATTTAATATTAATACAAAAACATGTATTTAATTTTAATAATCTAAACATATATTTAATATTATTACACTAAACATGTATTTAATATTTATACACTGAACATGTATTTAATATTCATACACTAAACATTCATTTATTATTTATACACTAAACATGTATTTAATATTAATACACTAAACATGTATTTAATATTAATACACTAAACATGTATTTAATATTAATACACTAAACATGTATTTAATATTTATACACTAATCATGTATTTAATATTAATACACTAATCATGTATTTAATATTCATACACTAAATATGTATTTAATATTTATACACTTAACATGTATTTAATATTTATACACAAAATATGTATTTAATATTCATACATTAACATGTATTTAATATTCATACACTAAACATGTATTTAATATTCATACATCAAACATGTATTTAATATTTATACACCAAACATGTATTTAATATTCGTACACGAAACATGTATTTAATATTTATACACTAAACATGTATTTAATATTCATACATCAAACATGTATTTAATATTCATACACTAAACATGTATTTAATATTTATACACTAAACATGTATTTAATATTCATACACTAAACATGTATTTAATATTTATACACTAAACATGTATTTAATATTTATACACTAAATATGTATTTAATATTCATACACTAAACATGTATTTAATATTAATACACTGAACATGTATTTAATAATCATATACCAAACATATATGTAATCATATACTAATTATATTTAATATTCTTACAGTAAACATGTATTTATTATCCTCTAAAAAGGCACACTTGGAAATAATGAATTTCTTTATGTGTGCAGTTGTGGCAGAAGTCCACAGGAGGGCGCACGTTCCCTCTTAATATGCCCGGTCCTCTCCGTCTCTTTCTCTCTCTTTTTCCTTTTTTTTTGTTTCTTTTATTTTTTTTTTTACATAAGTTTGGTTTCTCATACAGTTATATTTATACACTAAACATGTATTTAATATTAATAAACTAAACATGTATTTAATATTTATACACTAAACATTTATTTAATATTAATACAAAAACATGTATTTAATTTTAATACACTAAACATATATTTAATATTAATACACTAAACATGTATTTAACATTCATACATTAAACATGTATTTAACATTTATACACTAAACATGTTTTTAATATTAATACACTAAACATGTATTTAATATTAATACAAAAACATGTATTTAATTTTAATAAACTAAACATTTAATATTAATACACTAAACATGTATTTAATATTCATACACTAAACATGTAGTTATTATTCATACACTAAACATGTATTTAATATTAATACACTAAACCTGTATTTAATATTTATACACTAAACATGTATTTAATATTAATACACTAAACATGTATTTAATATTTATACACTAAACATGTATTTAATATTAATACACTAAATATGTATTTATTATATATCCACTAAACATGTATTTAATATTCATAAACTAAACATGTATTTAATATTCATCAATCAATCAATATTTATTTATATAGCCCCAAATCACAAATGTCTCAAAGGACTGCACAAATCATTACGACTACAACATCCTCGGAAGAACCCACAAAAGGGCAAGGAAAACTCACACCCAGTGGGCAGGGAGAATTCACATTCAGTGGGACGCCAGCGACAATGCTTACTATGAGAAACCTTGGAGAGGACCTCAGATGTGGGCAACCCCCCCCCCCTCTAGGGGACCGAAAGCAATGGATGTCGAGCGGGTCTAACATGATACTGTGAAAGTTCAATCCATAGTGGCTCCAAGACAGCAGTGAGAGTCCCGTCCACAGGAAACCATCTCAAGCGGATCAGCAGCGTAGAGATGTCCCCAACCGATACAGGCGAGCGGTCCATCCTGGGTCCCGACGAGCGGTCCATCCTGGGTCTCGACTCTGGACAGTCAGTACTTCATCCATGGTCATCGGACCGGACCCCCTCCACAAGGGAGGGGGGGACATAGGAGAAAGAAAAGAAGCGGCAGATCAACTGGTCTAAAAAGGAGGTCTATTTAAAGGCTAGAGTATACAGATGAGTTTTAAGATGAGACTTAAATGTTTCTACTGAGGTAGCATCTCGAACTGTTACCGGGAGGGCATTCCAGGGTACTGGAGCCCGAACGGAAAACGCTCTATAGCCCGCAGACTTTTTTTGAGCTCTAGGAATCACTAATAAGCCGGAGTCTTTTGAACGCAGATTTCTTGCCGGGACATACGGTACAATACAATCGGCAAGATAGGCTGGAGCTAGACCGTGTAGTATTTTATACGTAAGTAGTAAAACCTTAAAGTCACATCTTAAGTGCACAGGAAGCCAGTGCAGGTGAGCCAGTACAGGCGTAATATGATCAAACTTTCTTGTTCTTGTCAAAAGTCTAGCAGCCGCATTTTGTACCAACTGTAATCTTTTAATGCTAGACATTGGGAGACCCGAAAATAATACGTTACAGTAATCGAGACGAGACGTAACAAACGCATGGATAATGATCTCGGCGTCTTTAGTGGACAAAATGGAGCGAATTTTAGCGATATTACGGAGATGAAAGAAGGCCGTTTTAGTAACGCTTTTAATGTGTGACTCAAAGGAGAGAGTTGGGTCGAAGATAATACCCAGATTTTTTACAGAGTCACCTTGTTTTATTATTTGGTTGTCAAATGTTAAAGTTGTATTATTAAATAGAGGTCGGTGTCTAGCAGGACCGATAATCAGCATTTCCGTTTTTTTGGCATTAAGTTGCAAAAAGTTAGCGGACATCCATTGTTTAATTTCATTAAGACACGCTTCCAACTGACTACAGTCCGGCGTGTTGGTCAGCTTTAGGGGCATGTAAAGTTGGGTGTCATCAGCATAACAGTGAAAGCTAATACCGTATTTGCGTATGACGTCACCTAGCGGCAGCATGTAGATGCTGAAGAGTACAGGGCCAAGGACCGAACCCTGGGGAACTCCACACGTTACCTTAACATAGTCCGAAGTCACACTGTTATAGGAGACGCACTGCATCCTATCAGTAAGATAAGAGTTAAACCATGACAGGGCTGAGTCTGAAATACCAATTCGTATTTTGATACGCTCTAATAAAATATTATGATCGACGGTATCGAAAGCAGCGCTAAGATCGAGGAGCAGCAACATAGATGACGCATCAGAGTCCATCGTTAGCAATAGATCATTAGTCAGTTTTGCGAGGGCTGTCTCAGTCGAGTGATTTGCCCTGAAACCGGATTGAAAGGTTTCACATAGATTGTTAAACGCTAAGTGCTCATTTAGCTGCTCTGCAACAATTTTTTCGAGGATTTTCGAAATAAAGGGAAGGTGAGACACCGGTCGGTAGTTTACCATGAGGTCTGGATCGAGGTTAGGTCTTTTAAGGAGAGGATGAATAACCGCTTTTTTGAATGCAACGGGAACAGTGCCCGAGGAAAGTGATAAGTTTATAATATTTAGCACTGATGGACCTAATAATACAAAAAGCTCCTTGATAAGTTTCCCAGGAAGTGGGTCAAGTAAACATGTTGTTTGTTTTATTCCATTTACACGTTGTAACAATCCTTCTAATGTTATTTCATCAAAACGAGAGAAACTATTTTGGATATTTGCAGTATCCGCCGTGTATACAATCGTATCTGTGTTAATAGAACCCCGTTGTAGCTGGGACGCATTGTCTTTAATCTCCTTTCTAATAAGTTCAATTTTCTTATTAAAGAACTTCATAAAGTCATCTGTCGAATGGGTGGAGCTACTGGAAGGAGTCCCTTGTTGGGTTAGCGATGCTACTGTACTAAACAAAAATTTTGGATCGTTTTTATTAATGCGGATGAGATTTGAGTAATAATTAGTTTTAGCTAAGGTAAGCATGCGTTTATAAGTTATTAAACTATCACTCCATGCTTGATGGTGCACCTCAAGTTTAGTCGTGCGCCATTTGCGTTCCAGCTTTCTACATAATAATTTCTGAGCTCTAGTTTCTTCAGTAAACCATGGCGTACGCCTTTTTGGAGCCTTTTTTAACTTCAGCGGTGCTATACTATCAATGGTTTCGCGCGGGGCGTTGTTAAAGTTGCTAGTGAGGTTATCAATAGAGCCCACATACTTTGGGAACGGTGCCATTACCGAGGGCAGTAGGTCCGCAAGAGTCGTCGTTGTGGCAGCATTAATGTTGCGGCTGCTATAGCAGTTATTATTATTATTAGCTTGCCGAACATGAGTCTGAACTTCGAATTTTATAAGGTAATGATCGGACATTACTTTAGTATACGGGAGTATCATAACTTTGGAGACGGTGATACCTCTGACAAGCACTAGGTCTATCGTATTACCGCTGCGATGCGTCGGTTCATTTATTATTTGTGTAAGACCACAGCTATCAATTATAGTCTGGAGCGCCACGCACGGTGGGTCCAATGGGGTATTCATATGGATATTAAAGTCCCCCATTATAATTATATTATCGGCGTGCGTCACTAGATCAGCAACAAACTCTGAGAATTCACTAATAAAGTCCGAATAGGGCCCTGGGGGGCGGTAGATAACGGCCAGGCACAGAGGCAGAGGTGTGGCAGACTTCATAGAAAGCACCTCAAACGATTTATATTTATTATTTAAGTTAGGACTAAAGTTAAAGTTTTCGTTGTATATTAGTGCGACACCCCCTCCCCTTTTGAGGTGACGGGCAATATGCGCATTCGTATAGTTAGGAGGGGATGCCTCATTTATCGCAAAAAAGTCGTCTGGTTTAAGCCAGGTTTCGCTAAGACCGATGACGTTAAGGTTGTTGTCTCTAATGACCTCATTGACTAATAACGTTTTGGGAGACAAAGATCTGATGTTTAGAAAGCCCATATTATAGGTAGTGGGCTGTTTTAAGGAGTTGTTGATAAAATTATCCGTAGTAGCAATATTAATAATGTTGCGTTTATTATGCGCAGTGTACTTAAAATAATTACGACCATATCTAGGAATTGATATGACGGGAATTTTCAGATTGTCTACTTGGCGCTGCGAAAAACTGAACGCATCATAATTTGCCACCTCAGTAGAACGCATGTCTAACTCTGACGAAGTCATAGACACAGTAGAAAAAACATTTTGTGAGTTGTGTATTATTCTACGAAAATTGCTATGTGTACAGGGATCATCCAGCCTGGCGCTGGCTAGTTCTAACTTAACTGACTCCATACCCAGGCTAGCAGGCTCTGTAATTGCCTGTGACCGGGCTTGCTCTAGTGCAGTTAGTCAAATGTGGCTCAATGCGAAGTCTATGTTCCGAGACAAGAGGATAGCGCCTTCCTGGTTAGGGTGAAGGCCGTCTCTCCTCAGCAAGCCAGGTTTGCCCCAGAAAGAGGGCCAATTATCAATAAACGTAAATCCCTGTTGTCTGCAGAAGCTATCCAGCCACCTGTTAAGAGAGACTAATCTGCTATATCTCTCATCATTGCCTCTCCCAGGCAGGGGGCCAGAGACAATTACTCGATGCCTGGACATCTTTCTGGCGAGATTACAAGCCCTGGCTATGTTTCTCTTTGTAATCTCTGATTGTCTCATCCTAACGTCATTGGAGCCAACGTGTATTACTATATTCGCATAACTAGTGGTGCGGTTAGCCTGCCGTACGTGTTTACTAGACCTGTTGCGAGTTAGCTCCCTAAGATTAGCTTCAATGTCAGGTGCTCTGCCCCCGGGAATACACTTAATTGTGGCTGGTTTGCTAAGCTTTATGTTTCGGGTGATGGAGTCCCCTATGACTAAAGTGTGGTGCCCGGTAGACTGGGGTGTAGGACTAGCTAAAGGGCTAAATCTATTATGCGTCTCAACCGGTACACCGTAGCTTGTAGGCCGATTAGGGCTGCTACAAGCTGGGCTAGTTAGCTCGCTACAGCTAACGCTAGCAGATGTGTCCGCAACATCTAAAGTTACGAAATTACACTGCTCTAACTGGCGGACACGGCTCTCTAGCAAAGCCAACCTATCCATGAGTAAAGTGCACGAAGCGCAGGAAGCCATACTCACAGAAACTTTCCGTCGCCGAGTGGAGTGCCAGCTGTCTTCGGGAAGTGGTGGTCACGGTGGCGGGGGAGAAGCTTCCTTCAGACCGGCGCTGCCTTTCTCCGCTAGCCTCGTTAGCTTAGCAGCTAGCTAGCTGAGGGCGAAGTGGTGAGACAGAGATCGGGTGATTTGCAAGTTAAATTGAACTATTAAATATGTTCGATAAGTTGTAAATAAAGCTGCAAAACAGTCAAAATCACACAGATAGAACGATACTTAGCTTTTTTGCAACAAGAGCAGTCAGCGAGCAGTCATTCACGTTGACCCGGAACCGGAATTCATACACTAAACGTGTATTTAATATTCATACACTAAACATGTATTTAATATTAATACACTGAACATGTATTTAATAATCATACACACAACATATATGTAATTATATACTAATCATATATTTAATATTCATACAGTAAACATGTATTTATTATCCTCTAAAAAGGCACACTTGGAAATAATGAATTTCTTTATGTGTGCAGTTGTGGCAGAAGTCCACAGGAGGGCGCACGTTCCCTCTTAATATGCCCGGTCCTCTCCGTCTCTTTCTCTCTCTTTTTCCTTTTTTTTTGTTTCTTTTATTTTTTTTTTTAACATAAGTTTGGTTTCTCATACAGTTATATTTATACACTAAACATGTATTTAATATTAATACACTAAACATGTATTTAATATTTATACACTAAACATGTATTTAATATTAATACAAAAACATGTATTTAATTTTAATACACTAAACATATATTTAATATTAATACACTAAACATGTATTTAACATTCATACACTAAACATGTTTTTAATATTAATACACTAAACATGTATTTAATATTAATACAAAAACATGTATTTAATTTTAATAAACTAAACATTTAATATTAATACACTAAACATGTATTTAGTATTCATACACTAAACATGTAGTTATTATTCATACACTAAACATGTATTTAATATTAATACACTAAACCTGTATTTAATATTTATACACTAAACATGTATTTAATATTAATACACTAAACATGTATTTAATATTTATACACTAAACATGTATTTAATATTAATACACTAAATATGTATTTATTATGTATCCACTAAACATGTATTTAATATTCATAAACTAAACATGTATTTAATATTCATACACTAAACGTGTATTTAATATTCATACACTAAACATGTATTTAATATTAATACAAAAACATGTATTTAAGTTTAATAAACTAAACATATATTTAATATTAATACACTAAACATGTATTTAATATTAATACAAAAACATGTATTTAAGTTTAATACACTAAACATGTATTTAATATTTATACACTAAACATGTATTTAATATTAATACACTAAATATGTATTTATTATATATCCACTAAACATGTATTTAATATTCATACACTAAACATGTATTTAATATTCATACACTAAACATGTATTTAATATTAATACACTAAACATGTATTTAATATTTATACACTAAAAATGTATTTAATATTAATACAAAAACATGTATTTAATTTTAATAAACTAAACATGTATCTAATATTAATACACTAAACATGTATTTGAGATTTATACACTTAACATGTATTTAATATTAATACAAAAACATGCATTTAATTTTAATAAACTAAACATGTATTTAATATTATTACACTAAACATATATTTAACATTTATACACTAAACATGAATTTAATATTAATACACTAAACATGTATTTGAGATTCATACACTTAACATGTATTTAATATTAATACAAAAACATGTATTTAATATTAATACACTGATTATGTATTTAATATTAATACACTGATTATGTATTTAATAATCATATACTAAACGTATATGTAATTACACACTAATCATATATTTAATTTTCATACAGTAAACATGTATTTATTATCCTCTAAATAAGGCACACTTGGAAATAATGAATTTCTTTATGTGTGCAGTTGCGGCAAAACTCCACAGGAGGGCGCACGTTCCCTCTTAATAAGTCCGGTCCTCTCCGTCTCTCTCGCTCTCTCTTTTTCCTTTTTTTTTGTTTCTTTTAATTTTTTTTACATAAGTTTGGTTTTTCATACACTTATGTTTATACACTAGACATGTATTTAATATTAATACACTAAACATGTATTTAATATTAGTACAAAAACATGTATTTAATTTTAATAAACTAAACATATATTTAATATTAATACACTAAACATGTATTTAATATTAATACAAAAACACGTATTTAATATTAATAAACTAAACATATATTTAATATTAATACACTAAACGTGTATTAAATATTCATACACTAAACATTTATTTAATATTCATTCAATAAACATTTAGTTATTATTCTTACACTTAATATGTATTTAATATTAATACAAAAACATGTATTTAATTTTAATAAACTAATCATATATTTAATATTAATACACTAAACCTGTATTTAATATTTATACACTAAACATGTATTTAATATTAATACACTAAACATGTATTTAATATTTATACACTAAACATGTATTTAATATTAATACACTAAATATGTATTTATTATATATCCACTAAACATGTATTTAATATTCATAAACTAAACATGTATTTAATATTTATACACTAAACATGTATTTAATATTTATACACTAAACCTGTAGTTATTATTCATAGACTAAACATGTATTTAATATTAATACACTAAACCTGTATTTAATATTTATACTCTAAACATGTATTTAATATTAATACAAAAACATTTATTTAATTTTAATACAGTAAACACATATTTAATATTAATACACTAAACATGTATTTATTATTTATCCACTAAACATGTATTTAATATTCATACACTAAATATGTATTTAATATGAATACAAAAACATGTATTTAAGTTTAATAAACTAAACATATATTTAATATTAATACACTAAACATGTATTTAATATTGTTACACTAAACGTGTATTTACTATTTATACACTAAAAGTGTATTTAATATTAATACACTAAACATGTATTTAATATTAATACACTAAACATGTATTTAATATTTAAATACTAAACATGTATTTAATATTCATACACTAAATATATATTTAATATTATTACACTAAACATGTATTTAATATTTATACACTAAACATGTATTTAATAGTCATACACTAATCATGTATTTAATATTAATACACTAATCCTGTATTTAATATGTATACACTAAATATGTATTTACTATTCATACACTTAACATGTATTTAATATTTATACACGAAACATGTATTTAATATTTATACACTAAACATGTATTTAATATTCATACATTAAAAATGTATTTAATATTCATACACTAAACATGTATTTAATATTCGTACACGAAACATGTATTTAATATTTATACACTAAACATGTATTTAATATTTATACACTAAACATGTATTTAATATTCATACACTAAACATGTTGTTATTATTTATACACTAAACATGTATTTAATATTAATACAGTAAACATGTATTTAATATTAATACACTAAACATGTATTTAATATTAATACAAAAACATGTATTTAATTTTAATAAACTAAATATATATTTAATATTAATACACTAAACATGTATTTAATATTCATAAACAAAACATGTATTTAACATTCATACACTAAACATGTTTTAATATTCATACACTAAACATGAAGTTATTATTTATACACTAAACATGTATTTAATATAAATACACTAAACATGTATTTAATATGTATACACATGTAGTTATTATTTATACACTAAACATGTATTTAATATTAATACACTAAATATGTATTTATTATATATCCACTAAACATGTATTTAATATTCATAAACTAAACATGTATTTAATATTCATACACTAAATGTGTATTTAATATTCATACACTAAACATGTATTTAATATTAATACAAAAACATGTATTTAAGTTTAATAAACTAAACATATATTTAATATTAATACACTAAACATGTTTTTAATAATTATACATAAACATGTATTTAATTTTAATAAACTAAACATATATTTAATATTATTACACTAAACATGTATTTAATATTCATACAAAAACATGTATTTAATTTTAATAAACTAAACACATATTTAATATTAATACACTAAACATGTATTAAATATTCATACACTAAACATTTATTTAATATTCATTCAATAAACATGTAGTTATTATTCTTACACTTAATATGTATTTAATATTAATACAAAAACATGTATTTAATATTCATACACTAAATGTGTATTTAATATTCATACACTAAACATGTATTTAATATTAATACAAAAACATGTATTTAAGTTTAATAAACTAAACATATATTTAATATTAATACACTAAACATGTATTTAATATTTATACACAAACATGTATTTAATATTCATACACTAAACATGTATTTAATATTCATACACTAAACATGTATTTAATATTCATACACTAAACATGTATTTAATATTAATACACTGAACATGTATTTAATAATCATATACTAAACGTATATGTAATCATATACTAATCATATATTTAATATTCATACAGTAAACATGTATTTATTATCCTCTCAATAAGGCACACTTGGAAATAATGAATTTCTTTATGTGTGCAGTTGCGGCAAAACTCCACAGGAGGGCGCACGTTCCCTCTTAATAAGTCCGGTCCTCTCCGTCTCTCTCTCTCTCTTTTTCCTTTTTTTTCGTTCTTTTATTTTTTTTACATAAGTTTGGTTTTCTCATACACTTATATTTATGCACTAAACATGTATTTAATATTAATACACTAAACATGTATTCAATATTAATAAAAAAACATGTATTTAATATTAATACAAAAACATGTATTTAATTTTAATACACTAAACATATATTTAATATTAATACACTAAACATGTATTTAACATTCATACACTAAACATGTTTTTAATATTAATACACTAAACATGTATTTAATATTAATACAAAAACATGTATTTAATTTTAATAAACTAAACATTTAATATTAATACACTAAACATGTATTTAGTATTCATACACTAAACATGTAGTTATTATTCATACACTAAACATGTATTTAATATTAATACACTAAACCTGTATTTAATATTTATACACTAAACATGTATTTAATATTAATACACTAAACATGTATTTAATATTTATACACTAAACATGTATTTAATATTAATACACTAAATATGTATTTATTATGTATCCACTAAACATGTATTTAATATTCATAAACTAAACATGTATTTAATATTCATACACTAAACGTGTATTTAATATTCATACACTAAACATGTATTTAATATTAATACAAAAACATGTATTTAAGTTTAATAAACTAAACATATATTTAATATTAATACACTAAACATGTATTTAATATTAATACAAAAACATGTATTTAAGTTTAATACACTAAACATGTATTTAATATTTATACACTAAACATGTATTTAATATTAATACACTAAATATGTATTTATTATATATCCACTAAACATGTATTTAATATTCATACACTAAACATGTATTTAATATTCATACACTAAACATGTATTTAATATTAATACACTAAACATGTATTTAATATTTATACACTAAAAATGTATTTAATATTAATACAAAAACATGTATTTAATTTTAATAAACTAAACATGTATCTAATATTAATAGACTAAACATGTATTTGAGATTTATACACTTAACATGTATTTAATATTAATACAAAAACATGCATTTAATTTTAATAAACTAAACATGTATTTAATATTATTACACTAAACATATATTTAACATTTATACACTAAACATGAATTTAATATTAATACACTAAACATGTATTTGAGATTCATACACTTAACATGTATTTAATATTAATACAAAAACATGTATTTAATATTAATACACTGATTATGTATTTAATATTAATACACTGATTATGTATTTAATAATCATATACTAAACGTATATGTAATTACACACTAATCATATATTTAATTTTCATACAGTAAACATGTATTTATTATCCTCTAAATAAGGCACACTTGGAAATAATGAATTTCTTTATGTGTGCAGTTGCGGCAAAACTCCACAGGAGGGCGCACGTTCCCTCTTAATAAGTCCGGTCCTCTCCGTCTCTCTCGCTCTCTCTTTTTCCTTTTTTTTTGTTTCTTTTAATTTTTTTTACATAAGTTTGGTTTTTCATACACTTATGTTTATACACTAGACATGTATTTAATATTAATACACTAAACATGTATTTAATATTAGTACAAAAACATGTATTTAATTTTAATAAACTAAACATATATTTAATATTAATACACTAAACATGTATTTAATATTAATACAAAAACACGTATTTAATATTAATAAACTAAACATATATTTAATATTAATACACTAAACGTGTATTAAATATTCATACACTAAACATTTATTTAATATTCATTCAATAAACATTTAGTTATTATTCTTACACTTAATATGTATTTAATATTAATACAAAAACATGTATTTAATTTTAATAAACTAATCATATATTTAATATTAATACACTAAACCTGTATTTAATATTTATACACTAAACATGTATTTAATATTAATACACTAAACATGTATTTAATATTTATACACTAAACATGTATTTAATATTAATACACTAAATATGTATTTATTATATATCCACTAAACATGTATTTAATATTCATAAACTAAACATGTATTTAATATTTATACACTAAACATGTATTTAATATTTATACACTAAACCTGTAGTTATTATTCATAGACTAAACATGTATTTAATATTAATACACTAAACCTGTATTTAATATTTATACTCTAAACATGTATTTAATATTAATACAAAAACATTTATTTAATTTTAATACAGTAAACACATATTTAATATTAATACACTAAACATGTATTTATTATTTATCCACTAAACATGTATTTAATATTCATACACTAAATATGTATTTAATATGAATACAAAAACATGTATTTAAGTTTAATAAACTAAACATATATTTAATATTAATACACTAAACATGTATTTAATATTGTTACACTAAACGTGTATTTACTATTTATACACTAAAAGTGTATTTAATATTAATACACTAAACATGTATTTAATATTAATACACTAAACATGTATTTAATATTTAAATACTAAACATGTATTTAATATTCATACACTAAATATATATTTAATATTATTACACTAAACATGTATTTAATATTTATACACTAAACATGTATTTAATAGTCATACACTAATCATGTATTTAATATTAATACACTAATCCTGTATTTAATATGTATACACTAAATATGTATTTACTATTCATACACTTAACATGTATTTAATATTTATACACGAAACATGTATTTAATATTTATACACTAAACATGTATTTAATATTCATACATTAAAAATGTATTTAATATTCATACACTAAACATGTATTTAATATTCGTACACGAAACATGTATTTAATATTTATACACTAAACATGTATTTAATATTTATACACTAAACATGTATTTAATATTCATACACTAAACATGTTGTTATTATTTATACACTAAACATGTATTTAATATTAATACAGTAAACATGTATTTAATATTAATACACTAAACATGTATTTAATATTAATACAAAAACATGTATTTAATTTTAATAAACTAAATATATATTTAATATTAATACACTAAACATGTATTTAATATTCATAAACAAAACATGTATTTAACATTCATACACTAAACATGTTTTAATATTCATACACTAAACATGAAGTTATTATTTATACACTAAACATGTATTTAATATAAATACACTAAACATGTATTTAATATGTATACACATGTAGTTATTATTTATACACTAAACATGTATTTAATATTAATACACTAAATATGTATTTATTATATATCCACTAAACATGTATTTAATATTCATAAACTAAACATGTATTTAATATTCATACACTAAATGTGTATTTAATATTCATACACTAAACATGTATTTAATATTAATACAAAAACATGTATTTAAGTTTAATAAACTAAACATATATTTAATATTAATACACTAAACATGTTTTTAATAATTATACATAAACATGTATTTAATTTTAATAAACTAAACATATATTTAATATTATTACACTAAACATGTATTTAATATTCATACAAAAACATGTATTTAATTTTAATAAACTAAACACTTATTTAATATTAATACACTAAACATGTATTAAATATTCATACACTAAACATTTATTTAATATTCATTCAATAAACATGTAGTTATTATTCTTACACTTAATATGTATTTAATATTAATACAAAAACATGTATTTAATATTCATACACTAAATGTGTATTTAATATTCATACACTAAACATGTATTTAATATTAATACAAAAACATGTATTTAAGTTTAATAAACTAAACATATATTTAATATTAATACACTAAACATGTATTTAATATTTATACACAAACATGTATTTAATATTCATACACTAAACATGTATTTAATATTCATACACTAAACATGTATTTAATATTCATACACTAAACATGTATTTAATATTAATACACTGAACATGTATTTAATAATCATATACTAAACGTATATGTAATCATATACTAATCATATATTTAATATTCATACAGTAAACATGTATTTATTATCCTCTAAATAAGGCACACTTGGAAATAATGAATTTCTTTATGTGTGCAGTTGCGGCAAAACTCCACAGGAGGGCGCACGTTCCCTCTTAATAAGTCCGGTCCTCTCCGTCTCTCTCTCTCTCTTTTTCCTTTTTTTTTGTTTCTTTTATTTTTTTTACATAAGTTTGGTTTTCTCATACACTTATATTTATGCACTAAACATGTATTTAATATTAATACACTAAACATGTATTCAATATTAATAAAAAAACATGTATTTAATTTTAATAAACTAAACATATATTTAATATTAATACAATAAACATGTATTTAACATTCATACACTAAACATGTATTTAACATTTATACACTAAACATGTTTTAATATTAATACACTAAACATGTATTTAATATTAATACAAAAACATGTATTTAATTTTAATAAACTAAACATATATTTAATATTAATACACTAAACATGTATTTAATATTAATACTAAAACATGTATTTAATTTTAATAAACTAAACACATGTTTAATATTAATACACTAAACATGTATTAAATAGTCATACACTAAACATGTATTTAATATTCATTCAATAAACATGTAGTTATTATTCTTACACTTAATATGTATTTAATAGTAATACAAAAACATGTATTTAATTTTAATAAACCAAACATATATTTAATATTAATACACTAAACATGTATTTAATATTGTTACACTAAACGTGTATTTACTATTTATACACTAAAAGTGTATTTAATATTAATACACTAAACATGTATTTAATATTAATACATTAAACATGTATTTAATATGTATATACTAAACATGTATTTAATATTCATACACTAAACATGTATTTAATATTAATACACTAAACATGTATTTAATATTTATACACTAAACATGTATTTAATATTAATAGAAAACATGTATTTAATTTTAATAAACTAAATATATATTTAATATTAATACACTAAACATGTATTTAATATTCATAAACTAAACAACATTTATACACTAAACATGTATTTAACATTCATACACTAAACATGTATTTAATATTTATACACTAAACCTGTAGTTATTATTCATAGACTAAAAATGTATTTAATATTAATACACTAAACCTGTATTTAATATTTATACACTAAACATGTATTTAATATTAATACAAAAACATTTATTTAATTTTAATAAAGTAAACACATATTTAATATTAATACACTAAACATGTATTTATAATTAATCCACTAAACATGTATTTAATATTCATAAACTAAACATGTATTTAATATTCATACACTAAACATGTATTTAATATTAATACAAAAACATGTATTTAAGTTTAATAAACTAAACATATATTTAATATTAATACACTAAACATGTATTTAATATTCGTACACAAACATGTATTTAATATTCATACACTAAACATG
The DNA here is from genome assembly GCF_033978795.1 of Nerophis ophidion. NCBI lineage: Eukaryota > Metazoa > Chordata > Actinopteri > Syngnathiformes > Syngnathidae > Nerophis > Nerophis ophidion. The sequence continues at coordinate 198,099 of NW_026906995.1, read as the reverse complement.
TATTTAATATTCATACACTAAACATGTATTTAATATTCATACACTGAACATGTATTTAATATTCATAAACTAAACATGTATTTAATATTCATACACTAAATGTGTATTTAATATTCATACACTAAACATGTATCTAATATTAATACAAAAACATGTATATAATTTTAATACACTAAACATATATTTAATATTTATACACTAAACATGTATTTAACATTTATACACTAAACATGTATTTAATATTAATACACTAAACATGTATTTAATATTAATACGCTAAACATGTTTTTAATATTAATACAAAAACATGTATTTAATTTTAATAAACTAAACATATATTTAATATTAATACACTAAACATGTATTTAATATTAATACAAAAACATGTATTTAATTTTAATAAACTAAACACATATTTAATATTAATACACTAAACATGTATTAAATATTCATACACTAAACATGTATTTAATATTCATTCAATAAACATGTAGTTATTATTCTTACACTTAATATGTATTTAATAGTAATACAAAAACATGTATTTAATTTTAATAAACTAAACATATATTTAATATTAATACACTAAACATGTTTTCAATATTGTTACATTTAACGTGTATTTACTATTTATACACTAAAAGTGTATTTAATATTAATACACTAAACATGTATTTAATATTAATACATTAAACATGTATTTAATATTTATACACTAAAGATGTATTTAATATTCATACACTAAACATGTATTTAATATTAATACACTAAACATGTATTTAATATTTATACACTAAACATGTATTTAATATTAATACAAAACATGTATTTAATTTTAATAAACTAAATATATATTTAATATTAATACACTAAACTCGTATTTAATATTCATAAACTAAACATGTATTTAACATTTATACACTAAACATGTATTTAATATTTATACACTAAACCTGTAGTTATTATTCATAGACTAAACATGTATTTAATATTAATACACTAAACCTGTATTTAATATTTATACTCTAAACATGTATTTAATATTAATACAAAAACATTTATTTAATTTTAATAAAGTAAACACATATTTAATATTAATACACTAAACATGTATTTATTATTTATCCACTAAACATGTATTTAATATTCATAAACTAAACATGTATTTGATATTCATACACTAAACATGTATTTAATATTAATACGAAAACATGTATTTAAGTTTAATAAACTAAACATATATTTAATATTAATACACTAAACCTGTATTTAATATTCATACACAAACAGGTATTTAATATTCATACACTAAACATGTATTTAATATTCATACACTAAACATGTATTTAATATTCATACACTAAACATGTATTTAATATGAATACACTGAACAAGTATTTAATATTCATAAACTAAACATGTATTTAATATTCATACACTAAATGTGTATTTAATATTCATACACTAAACATGTATTTAATATTAATACAAAAACATGTATTTAATTTTAATAAACTAAACATATATTTAATATTTATACACTGAACATGTTTTTAATATTCATACACTAAACATGTATTTAATATTTATACACTAAACATGTATTTAATATTAATACAAAAACATGTATTTAATTTTAATAAACTAAACACATATTTAATATTAATACACTAAACATGTATTAAATAATCATACACTAAACATTTATTTAATAATCATTCAATAAACATGTAGTTAATATTCTTACACTTAATATGTATTTAATATTAATACAAAAACATCTATTTAATTTTAATAAACTAAACATATATTTAATATTAATACACTAAACATGTATTTAATATTGTTACACTAAACGTGTATTTACTATTTATACACTAAAAGTGTATTTAATATTCATACACTAAACATGTATTTAATATTAATACACTAAACATGTATTTAATATTAATACAAAAACATGTATTTAATTTTAATAAACTAAATATATATTTAATATTAATACACTAAACATGTATTTAATATTTTTACACTAAATATGGATTTAATATTCATACACCAAAAGTGTATTTAATATTAATACACTAAACATGTGTTTAATATTAATACACTAAACATCTAGTTATTATTCATACACTAAACATGTATTTAATATTTATACACTAAACATGTATTTAATATTAATACACTAAATATGTATTTATTATATATCCACTAAACATGTATTTAATATTCATAAACTAAATATATATTTAATATTAATACACTAAACATGTATTTAATATTAATACACTAAACATGTATTTAATATTTTTACACTAAACATGTATTTAATATTCATACACTAAACATGTATTTAATATTCATACACTAAACATGTATTTAATATTAATACAAAAACATGTATTTAATTGTAATTATCTAAATATATATTTAACATTTATACACTAAACATGTATTTAATATTCATACACTAAACATGTAGTTATTATTCATACACTAAACATGTATTTAATATTATTACACTAAACATGTATTTAATATTAATACACTAAACATGTATTTAATATTTATACAGTAAACATGTATTGAATATTCATACACTAAACATGTATTTAATATTCATACACTAACGATGTATTTAATATTAATACACTAAACATGTATTTAATATTTATACACTAAACATGTATTTAATATTAATACAAAAACATGTATTTAATCTTAATAAACTAAACATATATTTAATATTATTACACTAAACATGTATTTAATATTTATACACTGAACATGTATTTAATATTAATACACTAAACATGTATTTAATATTAATACACTAAACATGTATTTAATATTTATACACTAATCATGTATTTAATATTAATACACTAATCATGTATTTAATATTCATACACTAAATATGTATTTAATATTTATACACTTATCATGTATTTAATATTTATACACTAAATATGTATTTAATATTCATACATTAAAAATGTATTTAATATTCATACACTAAACATGTATTTAATATTAATACAAAAACATGTATTTAATTTTAATAAACTAAACATATATTTAATATTATTACACTAAACATGTATTTAATATTTATACACTGAACATGTATTTAATATTCATACACTAAACATTTAGTTATTATTTATACACTAAACATGTATTTAATATTAATACACTAAACATGTATTTAATATTAATACACTAAACATGTATTTAATATTAATACACTAAACATGTATTTAATATTTATACACTAATCATGTATTTAATATTAATACATTAATCATGTATTTAATATTTATACACTAAATATGTATTTAATATGTATACATTTATCATGTATTTAATATGTATACACTAAATATGTATTTAATATTCATACATTAAAAATGTATTTAATATTCATACACTAAACATGTATTTAATATTCATACATTAAACCTGTATTTAATATTTATACACTAAACATGTATTTAATATTCATACACTAAACATGTATTTAATATTAATACACTAAACATGTATTTAATATTTATACACTAAACATGTATTTAATATTAATACAAAACATGTATTTAATTTTAATAAACTAAATATATATTTAATATTAATACACTAAACATGTATTTAATATTCATAAACTAAACATGTATTTAACATTTATACACTAAACATGTATTTAATATTTATACACTAAACATGTATTTAATATTAATACAAAACATGTATTTAATTTTAATAAACTAAATATATATTTAATATTAATACACTAAACATCTATTTAATATTAATACACTAAAAATGTATTTAATATTTATACACTAAACATGTATTTAATATTAATACAAAAACATGTATTTAATTTTAATAAACTAAACATATATTTAATATTCATACACTAAAAATGTATTTAACATTTATACACTAAACATGTATTTAATATTAATACACTAAACATGTATTTAATATTTATACACTAAACATGTATTTAATATTAATACAAAAACATGTATTCAATTTTAATAAACTAAACATATATTTAATATTAATACACTAAACATATATTTAATATTAATACAAAAACATGTATTTAATTTTAATAAACTAAACACATATTTAATATTAATACACTAAACATGTATTAAATATTCATACACTAAACATGTATTTAATATTAATACACTGAACATGTATTTAATAATCATATACCAAACATATATGTAATCATATACTAATCATATATTTAATATTCATACAGTAAACATGTATTTATTATCCTCTAAAAAGGCACACTTGGAAATAATGAATTTCTTAATGTGTGCAGTTGCGGCAGAAGTCCACAGGAGGGTGCACGTTCCCTCTTAATATGCCCGGTCCTCTCCGTCTCTCTCTCTCTCTCTTTTTCCTTTTTTTTTGTTTCTTTTATTTTATTTTTTACATAAGTTTGGTTTCTCATACAGTTATATTTATACACTAAACATGTATTTAATATTAATACACTAAACATGTATTTAATATTTATACACTAAACATGTATTTAATATTAATACAAAAACATGTATTTAATTTTAATACACTAAACATATATTTAATATAAATACACTAAACATGTATTCAACATTCATACACTAAACATGTATTTAACATTCATACACTAAACATGTTTTTAATATTAATACACTCAACATGTATTTAATATTAATACAAAAACATGTATTTGATTTTAATAAACTAAACATTTAATATTAATACACTAAACATGTATTTAATATTCATACACTAAACATGTAGTTATTATTCATACACTAAACATGTATTTAATATTAATACACTAAACCTGTATTTAATATTTATACACTAAACATGTATTTAATATTAATACACTAAACATGTATTTAATATTTATACACTAAACATGTATTTAATATTAATACACTAAATATGTATTTATTATATATCCACTAAACATGTATTTAATATTCATAAACTAAACATGTATTTAATATTCATACACTGAACGTGTATTTAATATTCATACACTAAACATGTATTTAATATTAATACAAAAACATGTATTTAAGTTTAATAAACTAAACATGTATTTAATATTAATACACTAAACATGTATTTAATATGTATACAGTAAACATGTATTGAATATTCATACACTAAACATGTATTTAATATTCATACACTAAACATGTATTTAATATTAATACACTAAACATGTATTTAATATTAATACACTAAACATCTATTTAATATTTATACACTAAACATGTATTTAATATTAATACAAAAACATGTATTTAATTTTAATAAACTAAACATGTATTTAATATTCATACACTAAACATATATTTAACATTCATACACTAAACATGAATCTAATATTAATACACTAAACATGTATTTGAGATTTATACACTTAACATGAATTTAATATTAATACAAAAACATGTATTTAATTTTAATAAACTAAACATATATTTAATATTATTACACTATACATATATTTAACATTTATACACTAAACATGAATTTAATATTAATACACTAAACATTTAGTTATTATTTATACACTAAACATGTATTTAATATTAATACACTAAACATGTATCCAATATTAATACACCAAACATGTATTTAATATTTATACACTAATCATGTATTTAATATTAATACTCTAATCATGTATTTAATATTTATACACTAAATATGTATTTAATATTTATACACTTAACATGTATTTAATATCTATACACGAAACATGTATTTAATATTTATACACTAAACATGTATTTAATATTCATACACTAAACATGTATTTAATATTCATACATTAAACATGTATTTAATATTCATACACTAAACATGTATTTAATAATTATACACTAAACATGTATTTAATATTCATACACTAAACATGTATTTAATATTTATACAAAAACATGTATTTAATTTTAATAAACTAAACATATATTTAATATTAATACACCGAACATGTATTTAATATTTATACACTAAACATGTATTTAATATTCATACACTAAACATGTAGTTATTATTTATACACTAAACATGTATTTATTATTAATACAGTAAACATGTATTTAATATTAATACACTAAACATGTATTTAATATTAATACAAAAACATGTATTTAATTTTAATAAACTAAATATATATTTAATATTAATACACTAAACATGTATTTAATATTCATAAACTAAACATGTATTTAACATTTATACACTAAACATGTATTTAATATTCATACACTAAACATGTATTTAATTTTTAATAAACTAAACATATATTTAATATTAATACACTAAACATGTATTAAATATTTATACACTAAACATGTATTTAATATTCATACACTAAACATGTAGTTATTATTCATACACCAAACATGTATTTAATATTAATACAGTAAACATGTATTAAATATTTATACACTAAACATTTATTTAATATTCATTCAATAAGCATGTAGTTATTATTCTTGCACTTAATATGTATTTAATATTAATACAAAAACATGTATTTAATTTTAATAAACTAAGTTATACACTAAACATGTATTTAATATTCATACATTAAACATGTATTTAATATTCATACACTAAACATGTATTTAATATTTATACACTAAACATGTATTTGATATTCATTCACTAAACATGTATTTAATATTTATACACTAAACATGTATTTAATATTAATACACTAAACATGTATTTGATATTCATACACTAAACATGTATTTAACATTAATACACTAAACATGTATTTAATATTCATACACTAAACATGTATTTAATTTTTAATAAACTAAACATATATTTAATATTAATACACTAAACATGTATTAAATATTTATACACTAAACATGTATTTAATATTCATACACTAAACATGTTGTTATTATTTATACACTAAACATGTATTTAATATTAATACAGTAAACATGTATTTAATATTAATACACTAAACATGTATTTAATATTAATACAAAAACATGTATTTAATTTTAATAAACTAAATATATATTTAATATTAATACACTAAACATGTATTTAATATTCATAAACAAAACATGTATTTAACATTCATACACTAAACATGTTTTAATATTCATACACTAAACATGAAGTTATTATTTATACACTAAACATGTATTTAATATAAATACACTAAACATGTATTTAATATGTATACACATGTAGTTATTATTTATACACTAAACATGTATTTAATATTAATACACTAAATATGTATTTATTATATATCCACTAAACATGTATTTAATATTCATAAACTAAACATGTATTTAATATTCATACACTAAATGTGTATTTAATATTCATACACTAAACATGTATTTAATATTAATACAAAAACATGTATTTAAGTTTAATAAACTAAACATATATTTAATATTAATACACTAAACATGTTTTTAATAATTATACATAAACATGTATTTAATTTTAATAAACTAAACATATATTTAATATTATTACACTAAACATGTATTTAATATTCATACAAAAACATGTATTTAATTTTAATAAACTAAACACATATTTAATATTAATACACTAAACATGTATTAAATATTCATACACTAAACATTTATTTAATATTCATTCAATAAACATGTAGTTATTATTCTTACACTTAATATGTATTTAATATTAATACAAAAACATGTATTTAATATTCATACACTAAATGTGTATTTAATATTCATACACTAAACATGTATTTAATATTAATACAAAAACATGTATTTAAGTTTAATAAACTAAACATATATTTAATATTAATACACTAAACATGTATTTAATATTTATACACAAACATGTATTTAATATTCATACACTAAACATGTATTTAATATTCATACACTAAACATGTATTTAATATTCATACACTAAACATGTATTTAATATTAATACACTGAACATGTATTTAATAATCATATACTAAACGTATATGTAATCATATACTAATCATATATTTAATATTCATACAGTAAACATGTATTTATTATCCTCTAAATAAGGCACACTTGGAAATAATGAATTTCTTTATGTGTGCAGTTGCGGCAAAACTCCACAGGAGGGCGCACGTTCCCTCTTAATAAGTCCGGTCCTCTCCGTCTCTCTCTCTCTCTTTTTCCTTTTTTTTCGTTCTTTTATTTTTTTTACATAAGTTTGGTTTTCTCATACACTTATATTTATGCACTAAACATGTATTTAATATTAATACACTAAACATGTATTCAATATTAATAAAAAAACATGTATTTAATATTAATACAAAAACATGTATTTAATTTTAATACACTAAACATATATTTAATATTAATACACTAAACATGTATTTAACATTCATACACTAAACATGTTTTTAATATTAATACACTAAACATGTATTTAATATTAATACAAAAACATGTATTTAATTTTAATAAACTAAACATTTAATATTAATACACTAAACATGTATTTAGTATTCATACACTAAACATGTAGTTATTATTCATACACTAAACATGTATTTAATATTAATACACTAAACCTGTATTTAATATTTATACACTAAACATGTATTTAATATTAATACACTAAACATGTATTTAATATTTATACACTAAACATGTATTTAATATTAATACACTAAATATGTATTTATTATGTATCCACTAAACATGTATTTAATATTCATAAACTAAACATGTATTTAATATTCATACACTAAACGTGTATTTAATATTCATACACTAAACATGTATTTAATATTAATACAAAAACATGTATTTAAGTTTAATAAACTAAACATATATTTAATATTAATACACTAAACATGTATTTAATATTAATACAAAAACATGTATTTAAGTTTAATACACTAAACATGTATTTAATATTTATACACTAAACATGTATTTAATATTAATACACTAAATATGTATTTATTATATATCCACTAAACATGTATTTAATATTCATACACTAAACATGTATTTAATATTCATACACTAAACATGTATTTAATATTAATACACTAAACATGTATTTAATATTTATACACTAAAAATGTATTTAATATTAATACAAAAACATGTATTTAATTTTAATAAACTAAACATGTATCTAATATTAATACACTAAACATGTATTTGAGATTTATACACTTAACATGTATTTAATATTAATACAAAAACATGCATTTAATTTTAATAAACTAAACATGTATTTAATATTATTACACTAAACATATATTTAACATTTATACACTAAACATGAATTTAATATTAATACACTAAACATGTATTTGAGATTCATACACTTAACATGTATTTAATATTAATACAAAAACATGTATTTAATATTAATACACTGATTATGTATTTAATATTAATACACTGATTATGTATTTAATAATCATATACTAAACGTATATGTAATTACACACTAATCATATATTTAATTTTCATACAGTAAACATGTATTTATTATCCTCTAAATAAGGCACACTTGGAAATAATGAATTTCTTTATGTGTGCAGTTGCGGCAAAACTCCACAGGAGGGCGCACGTTCCCTCTTAATAAGTCCGGTCCTCTCCGTCTCTCTCGCTCTCTCTTTTTCCTTTTTTTTTGTTTCTTTTAATTTTTTTTACATAAGTTTGGTTTTTCATACACTTATGTTTATACACTAGACATGTATTTAATATTAATACACTAAACATGTATTTAATATTAGTACAAAAACATGTATTTAATTTTAATAAACTAAACATATATTTAATATTAATACACTAAACATGTATTTAATATTAATACAAAAACACGTATTTAATATTAATAAACTAAACATATATTTAATATTAATACACTAAACGTGTATTAAATATTCATACACTAAACATTTATTTAATATTCATTCAATAAACATTTAGTTATTATTCTTACACTTAATATGTATTTAATATTAATACAAAAACATGTATTTAATTTTAATAAACTAATCATATATTTAATATTAATACACTAAACCTGTATTTAATATTTATACACTAAACATGTATTTAATATTAATACACTAAACATGTATTTAATATTTATACACTAAACATGTATTTAATATTAATACACTAAATATGTATTTATTATATATCCACTAAACATGTATTTAATATTCATAAACTAAACATGTATTTAATATTTATACACTAAACATGTATTTAATATTTATACACTAAACCTGTAGTTATTATTCATAGACTAAACATGTATTTAATATTAATACACTAAACCTGTATTTAATATTTATACTCTAAACATGTATTTAATATTAATACAAAAACATTTATTTAATTTTAATACAGTAAACACATATTTAATATTAATACACTAAACATGTATTTATTATTTATCCACTAAACATGTATTTAATATTCATACACTAAATATGTATTTAATATGAATACAAAAACATGTATTTAAGTTTAATAAACTAAACATATATTTAATATTAATACACTAAACATGTATTTAATATTGTTACACTAAACGTGTATTTACTATTTATACACTAAAAGTGTATTTAATATTAATACACTAAACATGTATTTAATATTAATACACTAAACATGTATTTAATATTTAAATACTAAACATGTATTTAATATTCATACACTAAATATATATTTAATATTATTACACTAAACATGTATTTAATATTTATACACTAAACATGTATTTAATAGTCATACACTAATCATGTATTTAATATTAATACACTAATCCTGTATTTAATATGTATACACTAAATATGTATTTACTATTCATACACTTAACATGTATTTAATATTTATACACGAAACATGTATTTAATATTTATACACTAAACATGTATTTAATATTCATACATTAAAAATGTATTTAATATTCATACACTAAACATGTATTTAATATTCGTACACGAAACATGTATTTAATATTTATACACTAAACATGTATTTAATATTTATACACTAAACATGTATTTAATATTCATACACTAAACATGTTGTTATTATTTATACACTAAACATGTATTTAATATTAATACAGTAAACATGTATTTAATATTAATACACTAAACATGTATTTAATATTAATACAAAAACATGTATTTAATTTTAATAAACTAAATATATATTTAATATTAATACACTAAACATGTATTTAATATTCATAAACAAAACATGTATTTAACATTCATACACTAAACATGTTTTAATATTCATACACTAAACATGAAGTTATTATTTATACACTAAACATGTATTTAATATAAATACACTAAACATGTATTTAATATGTATACACATGTAGTTATTATTTATACACTAAACATGTATTTAATATTAATACACTAAATATGTATTTATTATATATCCACTAAACATGTATTTAATATTCATAAACTAAACATGTATTTAATATTCATACACTAAATGTGTATTTAATATTCATACACTAAACATGTATTTAATATTAATACAAAAACATGTATTTAAGTTTAATAAACTAAACATATATTTAATATTAATACACTAAACATGTTTTTAATAATTATACATAAACATGTATTTAATTTTAATAAACTAAACATATATTTAATATTATTACACTAAACATGTATTTAATATTCATACAAAAACATGTATTTAATTTTAATAAACTAAACACATATTTAATATTAATACACTAAACATGTATTAAATATTCATACACTAAACATTTATTTAATATTCATTCAATAAACATGTAGTTATTATTCTTACACTTAATATGTATTTAATATTAATACAAAAACATGTATTTAATATTCATACACTAAATGTGTATTTAATATTCATACACTAAACATGTATTTAATATTAATACAAAAACATGTATTTAAGTTTAATAAACTAAACATATATTTAATATTAATACACTAAACATGTATTTAATATTTATACACAAACATGTATTTAATATTCATACACTAAACATGTATTTAATATTCATACACTAAACATGTATTTAATATTCATACACTAAACATGTATTTAATATTAATACACTGAACATGTATTTAATAATCATATACTAAACGTATATGTAATCATATACTAATCATATATTTAATATTCATACAGTAAACATGTATTTATTATCCTCTAAATAAGGCACACTTGGAAATAATGAATTTCTTTATGTGTGCAGTTGCGGCAAAACTCCACAGGAGGGCGCACGTTCCCTCTTAATAAGTCCGGTCCTCTCCGTCTCTCTCTCTCTCTTTTTCCTTTTTTTTTGTTTCTTTTATTTTTTTTACATAAGTTTGGTTTTCTCATACACTTATATTTATGCACTAAACATGTATTTAATATTAATACACTAAACATGTATTCAATATTAATAAAAAAACATGTATTTAATTTTAATAAACTAAACATATATTTAATATTAATACAATAAACATGTATTTAACATTCATACACTAAACATGTATTTAACATTTATACACTAAACATGTTTTAATATTAATACACTAAACATGTATTTAATATTAATACAAAAACATGTATTTAATTTTAATAAACTAAACATATATTTAATATTAATACACTAAACATGTATTTAATATTAATACTAAAACATGTATTTAATTTTAATAAACTAAACACATGTTTAATATTAATACACTAAACATGTATTAAATAGTCATACACTAAACATGTATTTAATATTCATTCAATAAACATGTAGTTATTATTCTTACACTTAATATGTATTTAATAGTAATACAAAAACATGTATTTAATTTTAATAAACCAAACATATATTTAATATTAATACACTAAACATGTATTTAATATTGTTACACTAAACGTGTATTTACTATTTATACACTAAAAGTGTATTTAATATTAATACACTAAACATGTATTTAATATTAATACATTAAACATGTATTTAATATGTATATACTAAACATGTATTTAATATTCATACACTAAACATGTATTTAATATTAATACACTAAACATGTATTTAATATTTATACACTAAACATGTATTTAATATTAATAGAAAACATGTATTTAATTTTAATAAACTAAATATATATTTAATATTAATACACTAAACATGTATTTAATATTCATAAACTAAACAACATTTATACACTAAACATGTATTTAACATTCATACACTAAACATGTATTTAATATTTATACACTAAACCTGTAGTTATTATTCATAGACTAAAAATGTATTTAATATTAATACACTAAACCTGTATTTAATATTTATACACTAAACATGTATTTAATATTAATACAAAAACATTTATTTAATTTTAATAAAGTAAACACATATTTAATATTAATACACTAAACATGTATTTATAATTAATCCACTAAACATGTATTTAATATTCATAAACTAAACATGTATTTAATATTCATACACTAAACATGTATTTAATATTAATACAAAAACATGTATTTAAGTTTAATAAACTAAACATATATTTAATATTAATACACTAAACATGTATTTAATATTCGTACACAAACATGTATTTAATATTCATACACTAAACATGTATTTAATATTCATACACTAAACATGTATTTAATATTCATACACTGAACATGTATTTAATATTCATAAACTAAACATGTATTTAATATTCATACACTAAATGTGTATTTAATATTCATACACTAAACATGTATCTAATATTAATACAAAAACATGTATATAATTTTAATACACTAAACATATATTTAATATTTATACACTAAACATGTATTTAACATTTATACACTAAACATGTATTTAATATTAATACACTAAACATGTATTTAATATTAATACGCTAAACATGTTTTTAATATTAATACAAAAACATGTATTTAATTTTAATAAACTAAACATATATTTAATATTAATACACTAAACATGTATTTAATATTAATACAAAAACATGTATTTAATTTTAATAAACTAAACACATATTTAATATTAATACACTAAACATGTATTAAATATTCATACACTAAACATGTATTTAATATTCATTCAATAAACATGTAGTTATTATTCTTACACTTAATATGTATTTAATAGTAATACAAAAACATGTATTTAATTTTAATAAACTAAACATATATTTAATATTAATACACTAAACATGTTTTCAATATTGTTACATTTAACGTGTATTTACTATTTATACACTAAAAGTGTATTTAATATTAATACACTAAACATGTATTTAATATTAATACATTAAACATGTATTTAATATTTATACACTAAAGATGTATTTAATATTCATACACTAAACATGTATTTAATATTAATACACTAAACATGTATTTAATATTTATACACTAAACATGTATTTAATATTAATACAAAACATGTATTTAATTTTAATAAACTAAATATATATTTAATATTAATACACTAAACTCGTATTTAATATTCATAAACTAAACATGTATTTAACATTTATACACTAAACATGTATTTAATATTTATACACTAAACCTGTAGTTATTATTCATAGACTAAACATGTATTTAATATTAATACACTAAACCTGTATTTAATATTTATACTCTAAACATGTATTTAATATTAATACAAAAACATTTATTTAATTTTAATAAAGTAAACACATATTTAATATTAATACACTAAACATGTATTTATTATTTATCCACTAAACATGTATTTAATATTCATAAACTAAACATGTATTTGATATTCATACACTAAACATGTATTTAATATTAATACGAAAACATGTATTTAAGTTTAATAAACTAAACATATATTTAATATTAATACACTAAACCTGTATTTAATATTCATACACAAACAGGTATTTAATATTCATACACTAAACATGTATTTAATATTCATACACTAAACATGTATTTAATATTCATACACTAAACATGTATTTAATATGAATACACTGAACAAGTATTTAATATTCATAAACTAAACATGTATTTAATATTCATACACTAAATGTGTATTTAATATTCATACACTAAACATGTATTTAATATTAATACAAAAACATGTATTTAATTTTAATAAACTAAACATATATTTAATATTTATACACTGAACATGTTTTTAATATTCATACACTAAACATGTATTTAATATTTATACACTAAACATGTATTTAATATTAATACAAAAACATGTATTTAATTTTAATAAACTAAACACATATTTAATATTAATACACTAAACATGTATTAAATAATCATACACTAAACATTTATTTAATAATCATTCAATAAACATGTAGTTAATATTCTTACACTTAATATGTATTTAATATTAATACAAAAACATCTATTTAATTTTAATAAACTAAACATATATTTAATATTAATACACTAAACATGTATTTAATATTGTTACACTAAACGTGTATTTACTATTTATACACTAAAAGTGTATTTAATATTCATACACTAAACATGTATTTAATATTAATACACTAAACATGTATTTAATATTAATACAAAAACATGTATTTAATTTTAATAAACTAAATATATATTTAATATTAATACACTAAACATGTATTTAATATTTTTACACTAAATATGGATTTAATATTCATACACCAAAAGTGTATTTAATATTAATACACTAAACATGTGTTTAATATTAATACACTAAACATCTAGTTATTATTCATACACTAAACATGTATTTAATATTTATACACTAAACATGTATTTAATATTAATACACTAAATATGTATTTATTATATATCCACTAAACATGTATTTAATATTCATAAACTAAATATATATTTAATATTAATACACTAAACATGTATTTAATATTAATACACTAAACATGTATTTAATATTTTTACACTAAACATGTATTTAATATTCATACACTAAACATGTATTTAATATTCATACACTAAACATGTATTTAATATTAATACAAAAACATGTATTTAATTGTAATTATCTAAATATATATTTAACATTTATACACTAAACATGTATTTAATATTCATACACTAAACATGTAGTTATTATTCATACACTAAACATGTATTTAATATTATTACACTAAACATGTATTTAATATTAATACACTAAACATGTATTTAATATTTATACAGTAAACATGTATTGAATATTCATACACTAAACATGTATTTAATATTCATACACTAACGATGTATTTAATATTAATACACTAAACATGTATTTAATATTTATACACTAAACATGTATTTAATATTAATACAAAAACATGTATTTAATCTTAATAAACTAAACATATATTTAATATTATTACACTAAACATGTATTTAATATTTATACACTGAACATGTATTTAATATTAATACACTAAACATGTATTTAATATTAATACACTAAACATGTATTTAATATTTATACACTAATCATGTATTTAATATTAATACACTAATCATGTATTTAATATTCATACACTAAATATGTATTTAATATTTATACACTTATCATGTATTTAATATTTATACACTAAATATGTATTTAATATTCATACATTAAAAATGTATTTAATATTCATACACTAAACATGTATTTAATATTAATACAAAAACATGTATTTAATTTTAATAAACTAAACATATATTTAATATTATTACACTAAACATGTATTTAATATTTATACACTGAACATGTATTTAATATTCATACACTAAACATTTAGTTATTATTTATACACTAAACATGTATTTAATATTAATACACTAAACATGTATTTAATATTAATACACTAAACATGTATTTAATATTAATACACTAAACATGTATTTAATATTTATACACTAATCATGTATTTAATATTAATACATTAATCATGTATTTAATATTTATACACTAAATATGTATTTAATATGTATACATTTATCATGTATTTAATATGTATACACTAAATATGTATTTAATATTCATACATTAAAAATGTATTTAATATTCATACACTAAACATGTATTTAATATTCATACATTAAACCTGTATTTAATATTTATACACTAAACATGTATTTAATATTCATACACTAAACATGTATTTAATATTAATACACTAAACATGTATTTAATATTTATACACTAAACATGTATTTAATATTAATACAAAACATGTATTTAATTTTAATAAACTAAATATATATTTAATATTAATACACTAAACATGTATTTAATATTCATAAACTAAACATGTATTTAACATTTATACACTAAACATGTATTTAATATTTATACACTAAACATGTATTTAATATTAATACAAAACATGTATTTAATTTTAATAAACTAAATATATATTTAATATTAATACACTAAACATCTATTTAATATTAATACACTAAAAATGTATTTAATATTTATACACTAAACATGTATTTAATATTAATACAAAAACATGTATTTAATTTTAATAAACTAAACATATATTTAATATTCATACACTAAAAATGTATTTAACATTTATACACTAAACATGTATTTAATATTAATACACTAAACATGTATTTAATATTTATACACTAAACATGTATTTAATATTAATACAAAAACATGTATTCAATTTTAATAAACTAAACATATATTTAATATTAATACACTAAACATATATTTAATATTAATACAAAAACATGTATTTAATTTTAATAAACTAAACACATATTTAATATTAATACACTAAACATGTATTAAATATTCATACACTAAACATGTATTTAATATTAATACACTGAACATGTATTTAATAATCATATACCAAACATATATGTAATCATATACTAATCATATATTTAATATTCATACAGTAAACATGTATTTATTATCCTCTAAAAAGGCACACTTGGAAATAATGAATTTCTTAATGTGTGCAGTTGCGGCAGAAGTCCACAGGAGGGTGCACGTTCCCTCTTAATATGCCCGGTCCTCTCCGTCTCTCTCTCTCTCTCTTTTTCCTTTTTTTTTGTTTCTTTTATTTTATTTTTTACATAAGTTTGGTTTCTCATACAGTTATATTTATACACTAAACATGTATTTAATATTAATACACTAAACATGTATTTAATATTTATACACTAAACATGTATTTAATATTAATACAAAAACATGTATTTAATTTTAATACACTAAACATATATTTAATATAAATACACTAAACATGTATTCAACATTCATACACTAAACATGTATTTAACATTCATACACTAAACATGTTTTTAATATTAATACACTCAACATGTATTTAATATTAATACAAAAACATGTATTTAATTTTAATAAACTAAACATTTAATATTAATACACTAAACATGTATTTAATATTCATACACTAAACATGTAGTTATTATTCATACACTAAACATGTATTTAATATTAATACACTAAACCTGTATTTAATATTTATACACTAAACATGTATTTAATATTAATACACTAAACATGTATTTAATATTTATACACTAAACATGTATTTAATATTAATACACTAAATATGTATTTATTATATATCCACTAAACATGTATTTAATATTCATAAACTAAACATGTATTTAATATTCATACACTGAACGTGTATTTAATATTCATACACTAAACATGTATTTAATATTAATACAAAAACATGTATTTAAGTTTAATAAACTAAACATGTATTTAATATTAATACACTAAACATGTATTTAATATGTATACAGTAAACATGTATTGAATATTCATACACTAAACATGTATTTAATATTCATACACTAAACATGTATTTAATATTAATACACTAAACATGTATTTAATATTAATACACTAAACATCTATTTAATATTTATACACTAAACATGTATTTAATATTAATACAAAAACATGTATTTAATTTTAATAAACTAAACATGTATTTAATATTCATACACTAAACATATATTTAACATTCATACACTAAACATGAATCTAATATTAATACACTAAACATGTATTTGAGATTTATACACTTAACATGAATTTAATATTAATACAAAAACATGTATTTAATTTTAATAAACTAAACATATATTTAATATTATTACACTATACATATATTTAACATTTATACACTAAACATGAATTTAATATTAATACACTAAACATTTAGTTATTATTTATACACTAAACATGTATTTAATATTAATACACTAAACATGTATCCAATATTAATACACCAAACATGTATTTAATATTTATACACTAATCATGTATTTAATATTAATACTCTAATCATGTATTTAATATTTATACACTAAATATGTATTTAATATTTATACACTTAACATGTATTTAATATCTATACACGAAACATGTATTTAATATTTATACACTAAACATGTATTTAATATTCATACACTAAACATGTATTTAATATTCATACATTAAACATGTATTTAATATTCATACACTAAACATGTATTTAATAATTATACACTAAACATGTATTTAATATTCATACACTAAACATGTATTTAATATTTATACAAAAACATGTATTTAATTTTAATAAACTAAACATATATTTAATATTAATACACCGAACATGTATTTAATATTTATACACTAAACATGTATTTAATATTCATACACTAAACATGTAGTTATTATTTATACACTAAACATGTATTTATTATTAATACAGTAAACATGTATTTAATATTAATACACTAAACATGTATTTAATATTAATACAAAAACATGTATTTAATTTTAATAAACTAAATATATATTTAATATTAATACACTAAACATGTATTTAATATTCATAAACTAAACATGTATTTAACATTTATACACTAAACATGTATTTAATATTCATACACTAAACATGTATTTAATTTTTAATAAACTAAACATATATTTAATATTAATACACTAAACATGTATTAAATATTTATACACTAAACATGTATTTAATATTCATACACTAAACATGTAGTTATTATTCATACACCAAACATGTATTTAATATTAATACAGTAAACATGTATTAAATATTTATACACTAAACATTTATTTAATATTCATTCAATAAGCATGTAGTTATTATTCTTACACTTAATATGTATTTAATATTAATACAAAAACATGTATTTAATTTTAATAAACTAAGTTATACACTAAACATGTATTTAATATTCATACATTAAACATGTATTTAATATTCATACACTAAACATGTATTTAATATTTATACACTAAACATGTATTTGATATTCATTCACTAAACATGTATTTAATATTTATACACTAAACATGTATTTAATATTAATACACTAAACATGTATTTGATATTCATACACTAAACATGTATTTAACATTAATACACTAAACATGTATTTAATATTCATACACTAAACATGTATTTAATTTTTAATAAACTAAACATATATTTAATATTAATACACTAAACATGTATTAAATATTTATACACTAAACATGTATTTAATATTCATACACTAAACATGTATTTAATATTTATACACTAAACATGTATTTAATATTAATACACTAAACATGTATTTAATATTAATACAAAAACATGTATTTAATTTTAATAAACTAAATATATATTTAATATTAATACACAAAACATGTATTTAATATTCATGAACTAAACATGTATTTAACATTTATACACTAAACATGTATTTAATATTCATATACTAAACATGTAGTTATTATTTATACACTAAACATGTATTTAATTTTAATACACTAAACATGTATTTAATATTTATACACTAAACATGTATTTAATATTAATACACTAAATATTTATTTAATCTTTATCCACTAAACATGTATTTAATATTCATAAACTAAACATGTATTTAATATTCATACACTAAATGTGTATTTAATATTCATACACTAAACATGTATTTAATATTAATACAAAAACATGTATTTAAGTTTAATAAACTAAACATATATTTAATATTAATACACTAAACATGTATTTAATATTAATACACTAAACATGTAGTTATTATTTATACACTAAACATGTATTTAATATTTATACGCTAAACATGTATTTAATATTTTTACACTAAACGTGTATTTAATATTTATACACTAAAAGTGTATTTAATATTTATACACTAAACATGTATTTAATATTAATACACTAAACATGTAGTTATTATTCATACACTAAACATGTATTTAATATTAATACAAAAACATGTATTTAATTTTAATAAACTAAATATATATTTAATATTAATACACTAAACATGTATTTAATATTCATAAACTAAATATGTATTTAACATTTATACACTAAACATTTATTTAATATTAATACACTAAACATGTATTTAATAATTATACACTAAAATGGAATTTAATAATAGACTAAACATGTATTTAATATTTTCACACTAAACTTGTATTTGATATTCATACACTTAACATGTATTTAATATTCATACACTAAACATGTAGTTATTATTAATACACTAAACATGTATTTAATATTTATACACTAAACATGTATTTAATATTTATACACTAAACATGTATTTAATATTCATACACTAAACATTTAGTAATTATTTATACACTAAACATGTATTTAATATTAATACACTAAACATGTATTTAATATTAATACACTAAACATGTATTTAATATTTATACACTAATCATGTATTTAATTTTAATACACTAATCATGTATTTATTATTAATACACTAAATATGTATTTAATATTCATAAACTAAACATGTATTTAATATTTATACACTAAACATGTATTTAATATTCATACACTAAACATGTAGTTATTATTCATACACTAAACATGTATTTAATATTAATACACTAAACATGTATTTAATATTTTTACACTAAACATGTATTTAATATTCATACACTAAACATGTATTTAATATTCATACACTAAACATGTATTTAATATTAATACAAAAACATGTATTTAATTGTAATAAACTAAATATATATTTAATATTAATACACTAAACACGTATTTAATATTCATAAACTAAACATGTATTTAACATTTTTACACTAAACATGTATTTAATATTCACACACTAAACATGTAGTTATTATTTATACACTAAACATGTATTTAATATTAATACACTAAACATGTATTTAATATTAATACACTAAACATGTAGTTAATATTTATACACTAAACATGTATTTAATATTAATACACTAAATATGTATTTATTATATATCCACTAAACATGTATTTAATATTCATAAACTAAACATGTATTTAATATTTATACACTAAACATGTATTCAATATTCATACACTAAACATGTAGTTATTATTCATACACTAAACATTTATTTAATATTAATACACTAAACCTGTATTTAATATTTATACACTAAACATGTATTTAATATTAATACACTAAACATGTATTTAATATTTATACACTAAACATGTATTTAATATTAATACACTAAATATGTATTTATTATATATCCACTAAACATGTATTTAATATTCATAAACTAAACATGTATTTAATATTCATACACTAAATGTGTATTTAATATTTATACACTAAACATGTATTTAATATTAATACAAAAACCTGTATTTAAGTTTAATAAACTAAACATATATTTAATATTAATACACTAAACATGTATTTAATATGTATACAGTAAACATGTATTGAATATTAATACACTAAACATGTATTTAATATTAATACACTAAACATGTATTTAATATTAATACACTAAACATGTATTTAATATTAATACACTAAACATGTATTTAATATTAATACACTAAACATGTATTTAATATTTATACACTAAACATGTATTTAATATTAATACAAAAACATGTATTTAATTTTAATAAACTAAACATATATATAATATTTATACACTACACATATATTTAACATTTATACACTAAACATGAATTTAATATTAATACACTAAACATGTATTTGAGATTTATACACTTAACATGTATTTAATATTAATACAAAAACATGTATTTAATTTTAATAAACTAAACATATATTTAATATTATTACACTAAACATGTATTTAATATTTATACACTAAACATGTATTTAATATTCATACACTAAACATTTAGTTATTATTCATACACTAAACATGTATTTAATATTAATACACTAAACATGTATTTAATATTAATACACTAAACATGTATTTAATATTTATACACTAATCATGTATTTAATATTAATACACTAAATATGTATTTAATATTTATACACTTAACATGTATTTAATATTTATACATGAAACATGTATTTAATATTTATACACTAAACATGTATTTAATATTCATACATTAAACATGTATTTAATATTTATACACTAAACATGTATTTAATATTCATACACTAAACATGTATTTAATATTAATACACTGATTATGTATTTAATAATCATATACTAAACGTATATGTAATTATACACTAATCATATATTTAATTTTCATACAGTAAACATGTATTTAATATTTATACACTAAACATGTATTTAATATTAATACACTGAACATGTATTTAATATTCATACACTAAACATTTAGTTATTATTTATACACTAAACATGTATTTAATATTAATACACTAAACATGTTTTTAATATTAATACACTAAACATGTATTTAATATTCATACATTAAACATGTATTTAATATCCATACACTAAACATGTATTTAATATTCATACATTAAAAATTTATTTAATATTCATACACCAAACATGTATTTAATATTCACACATTAAACATGTATTTAATATTTATACACTAAACATGTATTTAATATTCGTACACGAAACATGTATTTAATATTCATACATTAAACATGTATTTAATATTTATACAAAAACAAGTATTTAAGTTTAATAAACTAAACATATATTTAATATTAATACACTAAAAATTTATTTAATATTTATACACTAAACATTGATTTAATATTCATACACTAAACATGTATTTAATATTTATACACTAAACATGTATTTAATATTCATACACTAAACATGTATTTGATATTAATACACTGAACATGTATTTAATAATCATATACTAAACGTATATGTAATCATATACTAATCATATATTTAATATTCATACAGTAAACATGTATTTATTATCCTCTAAATAAGGCACACTTGGAAATAATGAATTTCTTTATGTGTGCAGTTGCGGCAGAAGTCCACAGGAGGGCGCACGTTCCCTCTTAATATGCCCGGTCCTCTCCGTCTCTCTCTCTCTCTTTTTCCTTTTTTTTTGTTTCTTTAATTTTTTTTACATAAGTTTGGTTTCTCATACACTTATATTTATACACTAAACATGTATTTAATATTAATACGCTAAACATGTATTTAATATTTATACACTAAACATGTATTTAATATTAATACAAAAACATGTATTTAATTTTAATAAACTAAACATATATTTAATATTTATACACTAAACATGTATTTAATATTTATACACTAAACATGTATTTAATATTAATACAGTAAACATGTATTTAATATTAATACACTAAACATGTATTTAATATTAATACAAAACATGTATTTAATTTTAATAAACTAAACATATATTTAAGATCAATACACTAAACATGTATTTAATATTAATACAAAAACATGTATTTAATTTAATAAACTAAACACATATTTAATATTAATACACTAAACATGTATTAAATATTCATACACTAAACATGTATTTAATATTAATTCAATAAACATGTAGTTATTATTCTTACACTTAATATGTATTTAATATTAATACAAAAACATGTATTTAATTTTAATAAGCTAAACATATATTTAATATTAATACACTAAACATGTATTTAATATTGTTACACTAAACATGTATTTAATATTTATACACTAAACATGTATTTAATATTCATACACTAAACATGTATTTAATATTAATACACTAAACATTTATTTAATATTTATACACTTAACATGTATTTAATATTAATACAAAACATGTATTTAATTTTAATAAACTAAATATATATTTAATATTAATACACTAAACATGTATTTAATATTCATACACTAAACCTGTATTTAATATTTATACACGAAACATGTATTTAATATTAATACAAAAACATTTTTTTAATTTTAATAAAGTAAACACATATTTAATATTAATACACTAAACATGTATTTAATATTTATACACTAAACATGTATTTAATAGTCGTACACTAAACATGTAGTTATTATTTATACACTAAATATGTATTTAATATTAATACAGTAAACATGTATTAAATATTTATACACTAAACATGTAACGATGTGTCACTTCATTTCTGTTAGTTTTTTGTGTTTTTGTATTTACTTCCGGTTCAGTGCTCTTATTTTGTTGTATTTCCTGTTTTTATTCACGGAGCACTATTTTTCTCTTTTCGTTGATTGGCAGCGGTTCACACCTGCTGTCAATCACACTAGTCTATTTATGTTTCACTCGAGCACTCCTCAGTGCTCGATGATAAATATTATGTTGAGAACGTTTATCTGCACGACTGCTTTATGTTTGCTTTTGTTATTTTCTTTTGTGTATTAAATTCATCTTACCTCCACGCAACTCTCCTGGATTCTTGCATACTCGGGGACACACAACTGCAGCCATGCGACATCCCAACAGTATCATCGAGCCAGAAGAAAGTGTCCTCGCGAGAATCCCTGTCGGCAATCCTCAGCCGACGTTCTGGACCGCACAATTCCTGGAGGACTTGAAGGCCAGGTTTGTGCGGTCCCAGCCTACAGACGCGGACCCTCTCCCCGCGGCAACGCCACCGGCTTCGGCTCTCCGACCGGCGCGTCCCCCGCCGCCATCTTTCCTCTCGGCTCGACGGCTGACTACGGCTCTCCGACCAGCACGTCCGCCACTTCCTGCATGCCTCGCGGCTCCCGCGGCAACGCTACCGGCTACGGCTCACCGACCGGCGCGTCCTCCGCCGCCATCCTTCCTCTCGGCAACGCTGCCGGCTACGTCTCACCGACCGGCGCGCCCACCTCCTCCTTCACGTCTCGCGGCTCCTGCGGCTCCGTCGCCTACTGCGGCTCTCCGACCGGCACGTCCGCCGCCGCCATCCTTCCCGTCGTCTGCTGAGCTGCTTCTCCCTGCTCCTACGCAGCTTCCAGCGGCTGCTCCCCGGCTGCTCTTTCTGCCAGCTCCCGCTCTCTTTTTTGGATCGCCGAGAGCTCCAGTGGAGCCCACAGTGAGGTCACTTTTGTCCTCCTGCTGGGACTCGGCGCGGGACGTGTCTTCGTCCCTCTTCCTGGCCTCCTCCCGCCCGTCCCTGGTTTTCGCACCGGGGGACGCCGACGAGCAGGCATGTCTTCCCGCAAGTGTGGACGGTTTCTGGCAGCCGCCTAGTGGAGGGGGGCCCACAATACACTGCGGTGCAGCCAGGCACACACTGCTGTCATCTTCGCAAGCGTCTCCTTCCACGGAGACATCTACGTGCCTGGCGGGCTTTCGCACAGCCCCAACGCCGGCTCCACGCCTAGCCCCTACGCCGGCTCCACGCCTAGCCCCTACGCCGGCTCCACGCCTAGCCCCTACGCCGGCTCCACGCCGAGCCCCTACGCCGGCTCCACGCCGAGCCCCAACGCCGGCTCCACGCCGAGCCCCAACGCCGGCTCCACGCCGAGCCCCAACGCCGGCTCCACGCCGAGCCCCAACGCCGGCTCCACGCCGAGCCCCAACGCCGCCAAGAGCAGCACCACGCCGGGCTTCGTCACCGCCGGCATCCGCTATTCCTCGGCCAGCATTTGCTGCTCCTCGCCCGGCGTCATCTGCCGCTTTCACGCCGCCGATGACGCCTGCCGCTTCAACACCGCCGATGACGTCTGCCGTTTTCACGCCGCCGATGACGTCTGCCGCTTTCACGCCGCCGATGACGTCTGCCGCTTTCACGCCGCCGATGACGTCTGCCGCTTTCACGCCGCCGATGACGTCTGCCGCTTTCACGCCGCCGATGACGTCTGCCGCTTTCACGCCGCCGATGACGTCTGCCGCTTTCACGCCGCCGATGACGTCTGCCGCTTTCACGCCGCCGATGACGTCTGCCGCTTTCACGCCGCCGATGACGTCTGCCGCTTTCACGCCGCCGATGACGTCTGCCGCTTTCACGCCGCCGATGACGTCTGCCGCTTTCACGCCGCCGATGACGTCTGCCGCTTTCACGCCGCCGATGACGTCTGCCGCTTTCACGCCGCCGATGACGTCTGCCGCTTTCACGCCGCCGATGACGTCTGCCGCTTTCACGCCGCCGATGACGTCTGCCGCTTTCACGCCGCCGATGACATCTGCCACTTCCACGCCGTTGATGACGCCTGCGGTTTCCACGCCGCCGGTTACGTCTTCTGCTTCCCGGCCTGCTTCAGCGCGCCCGCTTCTACGTCGGCCGTGGATGTGGCCGTGCCCTGCGCACTCTCCTCTTTTTCGGCCAGTGATTTGGCCGTTCCCTGGCCGCCCGCCTCGCCAGTTCCAGCGGCGCTCTACGCGGCGCCGCCACCTGACTTTCCCTCGCTGGCTGCGGGGACACGAGGTTTGGCAACCCTCCACCAAATCCTCCCTCCACCCTCCCTTACATTTTGGACTTTTTTCCATTTTTTTTTCTTTCCCAGGGAACATCTGGTATCTGTTCCTTGAGGGGGAGGTCCTGTAACGATGTGTCACTTCATTTCTGTTAGTTTTTTGTGTTTTTGTATTTACTTCCGGTTCAGTGCTCTTATTTTGTTGTATTTCCTGTTTTTATTCACGGAGCACTATTTTTCTCTTTTCGTTGATTGGCAGCGGTTCACACCTGCTGTCAATCACACTAGTCTATTTATGTTTCACTCGAGCACTCCTCAGTGCTCGATGATAAATATTATGTTGAGAACGTTTATCTGCACGACTGCTTTATGTTTGCTTTTGTTATTTTCTTTTGTGTATTAAATTCATCTTACCTCCACGCAACTCTCCTGGATTCTTGCATACTCGGGGACACACAACTGCAGCCATGCGACATCCCAACAAAACATGTATTTAATATTAATACAAAAACATGTATTTAAGTTTAATAAATTAAACATATATTTGATATTATTACACTAAACATGTATTTAATATTTATACACAAACATGTATTTAATATTCATACACTAAACATGTATTTAATATTCATACATTAAACATGTATTTAATATTCATACACTAAACATGTATTTAATATTAATACACTGAACATGTATTTAATAATCATATACCAAACATATATGTAATTATATACTAATCATATATTTAATATTCATACAGTAAACATGTATTTATTATCCTCTAAATAAGGCACACTTGGAAATAATGAATTTCTTTATGTGTGCAGTTGCGGCAGAAGTCCACAGGAGGGCACAAATTCTCTCTTAATATGCCCGGTCCTCTCCGTCTCTCTCTCTCTCTCTTTTTCCTTTTTTTTTGTTTCTTTTATTTTTTTTTTACATAAGTTTGGTTACTCATACACTTATATTTATACAATAAACATGTATTTAATATTAATACACTAAACATGTATTTAATATTTATACACTAAACATGTATTTAATATTAATACAAAAACATGTATTTAATTTAATAAACTAAACATGTATTTAATATTTATACACTAAACATGTAGTTAATATTTTTACACTAAACATGTAGTTATTATTCATACACTAAACATGTATTTAATATTAATACACTAAACATGTATTTAACATTCATACACTAAACATGTTTTAATATTAATACACTAAACATGTATTTAATATTAATGCACTAAACAAGTATTTGATATTTATACACTAAACATGTATTTAATATTAATACAAAAACATGTAATTAATTTTAATACACTAAACATATATTTAATATTAATACACTAAACATGTATTTAACATTCATACACTAAACATGTATTTAATATTAATACAAAAACATGTATTTAATTTTAATACACTAAACATATATTTAATATTAATACACTAAACATGTATTTAACATTTATACACTAAACATGTTTTAATATTAATACACTAAACATGTATTTAACATTTATACCTTAAACATGTATTTAACATTTATACACTAAACATGTTTTAATATTAATACACTAAACATGTATTTAATATTAATACACTAAACAAGTATTTAATATTTATACACTAAACATGTATTTAATATTAATACAAAAACATGTATTTAATTTTAATACACTAAACATATATTTAATATTAATACACTAAACATGTCTTTAACATTCATACACTAAACATGTATTTAATATTAATACAAAAACATGTATTTAATTTTAATACACTAAACATATATTTAATATTAATACACTAAGCATGTATTTAACATTTATACACTAAACATGTTTTTAATATTAATACACTAAACATGTATTTAATATTAATAAAAAAACATGTATTTAATTTTAATAAACTAAATATTTAATATTAATACACTAAACATGTATTTAATATTCATACACTAAACATGTATTTAATATTAATACACTAAACCTGTATTTAATATTTATACACTAAAAATGTATTTAATATTAATACACTAAACATGTATTTAATATTTATACACTAAACATGTATTTAATATTAATACACTAAATATGTATTTATTATATATCCACTAAACATGTATTTAATATTCATAAACTAAACATGTATTTAATATGCATACACTAAACGTGTATTTAATATTCATACACTAAACATGTATTTAATATTAATACAAAAACATGTATTTAAGTTTAATAAACTAAACATATATTTAATATTAATACACTAAATATGTATTTAATATGCATACAGTAAACATGTATTGAATATTCATACACTAAACATGTATTTAATATTCATACACTAAACATGTATTTAATATTCATACAATAAACATGTAGTTATTATTCTTACACTTAATATGTATTTAATATTAATACAAAAACATGTATTTATTTTTATTAAACTAAACATATATTTAATATTTATACACTAAACATGTATTTAATATTAATACAAAAACATGTATTTAATTTTAATACTCTAAACATACATTTAATATTAATACACTAAACATGTATTTAACAATCATACACTAAACATGTATTTAACATTTATACACTAAACATGTTTTTAATATTAATACACTAAACATGTATTTAATATTAATACGAAAACATGTATTTAATTTTAATAAACTAAACATTTAATATTAATACACTAAACATGTATTTAATATTCATACACTAAACATGTAGTTATTATTCATACACTAAACATGTATTTAATATTAATACACTAAACATGTAGTTATTATTCATACACTAAACATGTATTTAATATTAATACACTAAACATGTATTTAATATTTATAAACTAAACATGTATTTAATATTTATACACTAAACATGTATTTAATATTAATACAAACACATGTATTTAATTTTAATAAACTAAATATAAATTTAATATTAATACACTAAACATGTATTTAATATTCATAAACTAAACAATATTTATATACTAAACATGTATTTAATATTCATACACTAAACATGTAGTTATTATTCATACACTAAACATGTATTTCATATTAATACACTAAACCTGTATTTAATATTTATACACTAAACATGTAGTTATTATTCATACACTAAACATGTATTTAATATTAATACACTAAACATGTATTTAATATTTATAAACTAAACATGTATTTAATATTCATACACTAAACATGTATTTTATATTAATACACCTAACATGTATTTAATATTAATACACTAAACATGTATTTAATATTTATACACTAAACATGTATTTAATATTCATACACTAAACATGTATTTAATATTAATACACTAAACATGTATTTAATATTTATACACTAAACATGTATTTAATATTAATACAAAACATGTATTTAATTTTAATAAACTAAATTTATATTTAATATTAATACACTAAACATGTATTTAATATTTATACACTAAACATGTATTTAATATTAATACAAAAACATGTATTTAATTTTAATACACTAAATAAAAATTTAATATTAATACACTAAACATGTATTTAATATTCATAAACTAAACAATATTTATACACTAAACCTGTACTTAATATTTATACACTAAACATGTATTTAATATTAATACACTAAACATGTATTTAATATTTATACACTAAACATGTATTAAATATTTATACACTAAATATGTATTTATTATATATCCACTAGACATGTATTTAATATTCATAAACTAAACATGTATTTAATATTCATACACTGAACATGTATTTAATATTAATACAAAAACATGTATTTAAGTTTAATAAACTAAACATATATTTAATATTAATACACTAAACATGTATTTAATATGTATACATTAAACATGTATTTAATATTCATACACTAAACATGTATTTAATATTTATACACTAAACATGTATTTAATATTCATACACTAAACATGTATTTAATATTAATACGCTGATTATGTATTTAATAATCATATACTAAATGTATATGTAATTATACACTAATCATATTTTTAATTTTCATACAGTAAACATGTATTTAATATTTATACACTAAACATGTATTTAATATTCATACACTAAACATGTATTTAATATTAATACACTGAACATGTATTTAATATTAATACACTAAACATGTATTTAATATTTATACACTAAACATGTATTTAATATTCATACACTAAACATGTATTTAATATTAATACACTAAACATGTATTTAATATTTATACACTAAACATGGATTTAATATTAATACAAAACATGTATTTAATTTTAATAAACTAAATTTATATTTAATATTAATACACTAAACATGTATTTAATATTCATAAACTAAACATGTATTTAACATTTATACACTAAACATGTATTTGATATTCATACACTAAACATGTAGTTATTATTTATACACTAAACATGTATTTAATATTAATACACTAAACCTGTAGTTATTATTCATACACTAAACATGTATTTAATATTAATACACTAAACCTGTATTTAATATTTATACACATAACATGTATTTAATATTAATACAAAAACATGTATTTAATTTTAATAAACTAAACATATATTTAATATTAATTTACAAAACATGTATTTAATATTTATACACCAAACATGTATTTAATATTCATACACTAAACATGTATTTAATATTTATACACTAAACATGTATTTAATATTCATACACTAAACATGTATTTAATATTAATACACTGAACATGTATTTAATAATCATATACCAAACATATATGTAATTATATACTAATCATATATTTAATATTCATACAGTAAACAGGTATTTATTATCCTCTAAATAAGGCACACTTGGAAATAATGAATTTCTTTATGTGTGCAGTTGCGGCAGAAGTCCACAGGAGGGAGCACGTTCCCTCTTAATATGCCCGGTCCTCTCCGTCCCTCTCGCTCTCTTTTTCCTTTTTTTTTGTTTCTTTTATTTTTTTTTTACATAAGTTTGGTTTCTCATACACTTATATTTATACACTAAACATGTATTTAATATTAATACACTGAACTTGTATTTAATATTTATAAACTAAACATGTATTTAATATTTATACACTAAACATGTATTTAATATTAATACACTAAACATGTATTTAATATTAATACACTAAACATGTATTTAATATTAATACACTAAACATGTATTTAATATTAATACACTGATCATGTATTTAATATTAATACAAAAACATGTATTTAATTTTAATAAACTAAACATATATTTAATATTAATACACTAAACATGTATTTAATATTCATACACTAATCATGTATTTAATATTCATACACTAAACATGTATTTAATATTAATACACTAAACATGTATTTAATATTAATACAAAAACATGTATTTAATTTTAATAAACTAAACATATATTTAATATTAATACACTAAACATGTATTTAATATTCATACACTAAACATGTATTTAATATTCATACACTAAACATGTATTTAATATTAATACACTAAACATGTATTTAATATTAATACAAAAACATGTATTTAATTTTAATAAACTAAACATATATTTAATATTAATACACTAAACATGTATTTAACATTTATACATTAAACATGTATTTAATATTAATACACTAAACATGTATTTAATATTTATACACTAAACATGTATTTAATTTTAATACAAAAACATGTATTTAATTTTAATAAACTAAACATATATTTAATATTTATACACTAAACATGTATTTAATATTCATAAACTAAACAATATTTATACACTAAACATGTATTTAATATTTATACACTAAACATGTAGTTATTATTCATACACTAAACATGTATTTAATATTAATACACTAAACATGTATTTAATATTTATAAACTAAACATGTATTTAATATTTATACACTAAACATGTATTTAATATTAATACAAAAACATGTATTTAATTTTAATAAACTAAATATAAATTTAATATTAATACACTAAACATGTATTTAATATTCATAAACTAAACAATATTTATACACTAAACCTGTATTTAATATTTATAAACTAAACATGTAGTTATTATTCATACACTAAACATGTATTTAATATTAATACACTAAACATGTATTTAATATTTATGAACTAAACATGTATTTAATATTTATACACTAATCATGTATTTAATATTAATACACTAATCATGTATTTAACATTTATACACTAAATATGTATTTAATATTTATACACTTAACATGTATTTAATATTTATACACGAAACATGTATTTAATATTTATACACTAAACATGTATTTAATATTCATACATTAAAAATGTATTTAATATTCATACACTAAACATGTATTTAATATTCATACATTAAACATGTATTTAATATTTATACACTAAACATGTATTTAATATTCGTACACGAAACATGTATTTAATATTTATACACTAAACATGTATTTAATATTCATATTTAAACATGTATTTAATATTCATACACTAAACATGTATTTAATATTTATAAACTAAACATGTATTTAATATTCATACACTAAACATGTATTTAATATTCATACACTAAACATGTATTTAATATTCATACACTAAACATGTATTTGATATTAATACACTGAACATGTATTTAATAATCATATACCAAACATATTTGTAATTATATACTAATCATATATTTAATATTCATACAGTAAACATGTATTTATTATCCTCTAAATAAGGCACACTTGGAAATAATGAATTTCTTTATGTGTGCAGTTGCGGCAGAAGTCCACAGGAGGGCGCACGTTCCCTCTTAATATTCCCGGTCCTCTCCGTCTCTCTCTCTCTCTTTTTCCTTTTTTTTGTTTCTTTTATTTTTTTTTTTACATAAGTTTGGTTTCTCATACACTTATATTTATACGCTAAACATGTATTTAATATTAATACACTAAACATGTATTTAATATTTATACACTAAACATGTATTTAATATTTATAAACTAAACATGTATTTAATATTAATACAAAAACATGTATTTAATTTTAATACACTAAACATATATTTAATATTAATACACTAAACATGTATTTAACATTCATACACTAAACATGTATTTAACATTTATACACTAAACATGTTTTTAATATTAATACACTAAACATGTATTTAATATTAATACAAAAACATGTATTTAATTTTAATAAACCAAACATTTAATATGAATACACTAAACATGTATTTAATATTCATACACTAAACATGTAGTTATTATTTATACACTAAACATGTATTTAATATTTATACACTAAACATGTACCCCGCCTTCCGCTTGATTGTAGCTGAGATAGGCGCCAGCGCCCCCCGCGACCCCAAAAGGGAATAAGCGGTAGAAAATGGATGGATGGATGGATGTATTTAATATTTTTACACTAAGCGTGTATTTAATATTTATACACTAAACAAGTATTTTATATTAATACACTAAACATGTAGTTATTATTCATACACTAAACATGTATTTAATATTAATACACTAAACATGCATTTAATATTTATACACTAAACATGTATTTAATATTAATACAAAAAGATGTATTTAATTTTAATAAACTAAATATATATTTAATATTAATACACTAAACATGTATTTAATATTAATACACTAAACATGTATTTAATAATTATACACTAAAATGGAATTTAATAATAGACTAAACATGTATTTAATATTTTCACACTAAACTTGTATTTAATATTCATACACTAAACATGTATTTAATATTCATACACTAAACATGTAGTTATTATTCATACACTAAACATGTATTTAATATTAATACACTAAACATGTACTTAATATTTATAAACTAAACATGTATTTAATATTTATACACTAAACATGTATTTAATATTCATAAACTAAACAATATTTATACACTAAACATGTATTTAATATTCATACACTAAACAGGTAGTTATTATTCATACACTAAACATGTATTTCATATTAATACACTAAACCTGTATTTAATATTTATACACTAAACATGTAGTTATTATTCATACACTAAACATGTATTTAATATTAATACACTAAACATGTATTTAATATTTATACACTAAACATGTATTTAATATTAATACAAAAACATGTATCTAATTTTAATAAACTAAATATAAATTTAATATTAATACACTAAACATGTATTTAATATTCATAAACTAAACAATATTTATACACTAAAAATGTATTTAATAGTCATACACTAAACATGTATTTAATATTAATACACTAAACATGTATTTAATATTTATACACTAAACATGTATTTAATATTAATACAAAAACATGTATTTAATTTTAATAAACTAAATATAAATTTAATATTAATACACTAAACATGTATTTAATATTCATAAACTAAACAATATTTATACACTAAACATGTATTTAATATTCATACAATAAACATGTAGTTATTATTCATACACTAAACATGTATTTAATATTCATACACTAAACATGTATTTAATATTTATACACTAAATATGTATTTATTATATCCACTAAACATGTATTTAATATTCATAAACTAAACATGTATTTAATATTCATACACTAAAGGTGTATTTAATATTCATACACTAAACATGTATTTAATATTAATACAAAAACATGTATT
The DNA here is from genome assembly GCF_033978795.1 of Nerophis ophidion. Taxonomy (NCBI): domain Eukaryota; kingdom Metazoa; phylum Chordata; class Actinopteri; order Syngnathiformes; family Syngnathidae; genus Nerophis; species Nerophis ophidion. The sequence continues at coordinate 161,607 of NW_026906995.1, read as the reverse complement.
TAAGTTTAATAAACTAAACATATATTTAATATTAATACACTAAACATCTATTTAATATGTATACAGTAAACATGTATTGAATATTCATACACTAAACATGTATTTAATATTCATACACTAAACATGTATTTAATATTCATACACTAAACATGTATTTAATATTCATGCACTAAACATGTATTTAATATTAATACACTAAACATGTATTTAATATTTATACACTAAACATGTATTTAATATTAATACAAAAACATGTATTTAATTTTAATAAACTAAACATATATTTAATATTTATACACTAAACATATATTTAACATTTATACACTAAACATGAATTTAATATTAATACACTAAACATGTATTTGAGATTTATACACTTAACAAGTATTTAATATTAATACAAAAACATGTATTTAATTTTAATAAACTAAACATATATTTAATATTATTACACTAAAGATGTATTTAATATTCATACACTAAACATGTATTTAATATTCATACACTAAAAATTTAGTTATTATTTATACACTAAACATGTATTTAATATCAATACACTAAACATGTATTTAATATTAATACACTAAACATGTATTTAATATTAATACACTAAACATGTATTTAATATTTATACACTAAACATGTATTTAATATTCATACATTAAACATGTATTTAATATTCATACACTAAACATGTATTTAATATTCATACATTAAACATGTATTTAATATTTATACACTAAACATGTATTTAATATTCATACACAAAAATTGTATTTAATATTTATACACTACACATGTATTTAATATTTATACACTAAACATGTATTTAATATTCCTAAACTAAACAATATTTATACACTAAACATGATTTTAATATTCATACACTAAACAGGTAGTTATTATTCATACACTAAACATGTATTTCATATTAATACACTAAACCAGTATTTAATATTTATACACTAAACATGTAGTTATTATTCATACACTAAACATGTATTTAATATTAATACACTAAACATGTATTTAATATTTATACACTAAACATGTATTTAATATTAATACAAAAACATGTATCTAATTTTAATAAACTAAATATAAATTTAATATTAATACACTAAACATGTATTTAATATTCATAAACTAAACAATATTTATACACTAAAAATGTATTTAATAGTCATACACTAAACATGTATTTAATATTAATACACTAAACATGTATTTAATATTTATACACTAAACATGTATTTAATATTAATACAAAAACATGTATTTAATTTTAATAAACTGAATATAAATTTAATATTAATACACTAAACATGTATTTAATATTCATAAACTAAACAATATTTATACACTAAACATGTATTTAATATTCATACAATAAACATGTAGTTATTATTCATACACTAAACATGTATTTAATATTCATACACTAAACATGTATTTAATATTTATACACTAAATATGTATTTATTATATCCACTAAACATGTATTTAATATTTATAAACTAAACATGTATTTAATATTTATACACTAAACATGTATTTAATATTCATAAACTAAACAATATTTATACACTAAACATGTATTTAATATTCATACACTAAACAGGTAGTTATTATTCATACACTAAACATGTATTTCATATTAATACACTAAACCTGTATTTAATATTTATACACTAAACATGTAGTTATTATTCATACACTAAACATGTATTTAATATTAATACACTAAACATGTATTTAATATTTATACACTAAACATGTATTTAATATTAACACAAAAACATGTATCTAATTTTAATAAACTAAATATAAATTTAATATTAATACACTAAACATGTATTTAATATTCATAAACTAAACAATATTTATACACTAAAAATGTATTTAATAGTCATACACTAAACATGTATTTAATATTAATACACTAAACATGTATTTAATATTTATACACTAAACATGTATTTAATATTAATACAAAAACATGTATTTAATTTTAATAAACTAAATATAAATTTAATATTAATACACTAAACATGTATTTAATATTCATAAACTAAACAATATTTATACACTAAACATGTATTTAATATTCATACAATAAACATGTAGTTATTATTCATACACTAAACATGTATTTAATATTCATACACTAAACATGTATTTAATATTTATACACTAAATATGTATTTATTATATCCACTAAACATGTATTTAATATTCATAAACTAAACATGTATTTAATATTCATACACTAAAGGTGTATTTAATATTCATACACTAAACATGTATTTAATATTAATACAAAAACATGTATTTAAGTTTAATAAACTAAACATATATTTAATATTAATACACTAAACATGTATTTAATATGTATACAGTAAACATGTATTGAATATTCATACACTAAACATGTATTTAATATTCATACACTAAACATGTATTTAATATTCATACACTAAACATGTATTTAATATTCATGCACTAAACATGTATTTAATATTAATACACTAAACATGTATTTAATATTTATACACTAAACATGTATTTAATATTAATACAAAAACATGTATTTAATTTTAATAAACTAAACATATATTTAATATTTATACACTAAACATATATTTAACATTTATACACTAAACATGAATTTAATATTAATACACTAAACATGTATTTGAGATTTATACACTTAACAAGTATTTAATATTAATACAAAAACATGTATTTAATTTTAATAAACTAAACATATATTTAATATTATTACACTAAAGATGTATTTAATATTCATACACTAAACATGTATTTAATATTCATACACTAAAAATTTAGTTATTATTTATACACTAAACATGTATTTAATATCAATACACTAAACATGTATTTAATATTAATACACTAAACATGTATTTAATATTAATACACTAAACATGTATTTAATATTTATACACTAAACATGTATTTAATATTCATACATTAAACATGTATTTAATATTCATACACTAAACATGTATTTAATATTCATACATTAAACATGTATTTAATATTTATACACTAAACATGTATTTAATATTCATACACAAAAATTGTATTTAATATTTATACACTACACATGTATTTAATATTCATACATTAAACATGTATTTAATATTCATACACTAAACATGTATTTAATATTTATACACTAAACATGTATTTAATATTCATACACTAAACATGTATTTAATATTCATACACTAAACATGTATTTAATATTAATACACTGATTATGTATTTAATAATTATATACTTAAAGTATATGTAATTATACACTAATCATATATTTAATTTTCATACACTAAACATGTATTTAATATTTATACACTAAACATGTATTTAATATTCATACACTAAACATGTATTTAATATTAATACACTGAACATGTATTTAATATTAATACACTAAACATGTATTTAATATTTATACAAAAACATGTATTTAATTTTAATAAACTAAATATATATTTAATATTAATACACTAAACATGTATTTTATATTCATACACTAAACATGTATTTAATATTTATAAACTAAACATGTATTTAATATTTATACACTAAACATGTATTTAATATTAATACAAAAAACATGTATTTAATTTTAATAAACTAAATATAAATTTAATATTAATACACTAAACATGTATTTAATATTCATAAACTAAACAATATTTATACACTAAACATGTATTTAATATTCATACACTAAACATGTAGTTATTATTCATACACTAAACATGTATTTAATATTAATCCACTAAACCTGTATTTAATATTCATACACTAAACATGTATTTAATATTTATACACTAAACATGTATTTAATATTAATACAAAAACATATATTTAATTTTAATAAACTAAATATAAATGTAATATTAATACACTAAACATGTATTTAATATTAATACACTGAACATGTATTTAATATTCATACACTAAACATGTATTTAATATTCATACACTAAACATGTATTTAATATTAATACACTGAACATGTATTTAATAATCATATACCAAACATATATGTAATTATATACTAATCATATTTTTAATATTCATACAGTAAACAGGTATTTATTATCCTCTAAATAAGGCACACTTGGAAATAATGAATTTCTTTATGTGTGCAGTTGCGGCAGAAGTCCACAGGAGGGCGCACGTTCCCTCTTAATATGCCCGGTCCTCTCCGTCTCTCTCGCTCTCTTTTTCCTTTTTTTTTGTTTCTTTTATTTTTTTTTACATAAGTTTGGTTTCTCATACACTTATATTTATACACTAAACATGTATTTAATATTAATACACTGAACATGTATTTAATATTTATAAACTAAACATGTATTTAATATTTATACACTAAACATGTATTTAATATTAATACACTAAACATGTATTTAATATTAATACACTAAACATGTATTTAATATTTTTACACTAAACGTGTATTTAATATTCATACACCAAAAGTGTATTTAATATTAATACACTAAACATGTGTTTAATATTAATACACTAAACATCTAGTTATTATTCATACACTAAACATGTATTTAATATTTATACACTAAACATGTATTTAATATTAATACACTAAATATGTATTTATTATATATCCACTAAACATGTATTTAATATTCATAAACTAAATATATATTTAATATTAATACACTAAACATGTATTTAATATTAATACACTAAACATGTATTTAATATTTTTACACTAAACATGTATTTAATATTCATACACTAAACATGTATTTAATATTCATACACTAAACATGTATTTAATATTAATACAAAAACATGTATTTAATTGTAATTATCTAAATATATATTTAACATTTATACACTAAACATGTATTTAATATTCATACACTAAACATGTAGTTATTATTCATACACTAAACATGTATTTAATATTAATACACTAAACATGTCTTTAATATTAATACACTAAACATGTATTTAATATTTATACAGTAAACATGTATTTAATATTAATACAAAAACATGTATTTAATTTTAATAAACTAAACATATATTTAATATTCATACACTAAACATGTATTTAATATTCATACACTAAACATGTATTTAATATTAATGCACTAAACATGTATTTAATATTTATACACTAAACATGTATTTAATATTAATACAAAAACATGTATTTAATTTTAATAAACTAAACATATATTTAATATTATTACACTAAACATGTATTTAATATTTATACACTGAACATGTATTTAATATTCATACACTAAACATTTAGTTATTATTCATACACTAAACATGTATTCAATATTAATACACTAAACATGTATTTAATATTATTACACTAAACATGTATTTAATATTTATACACTAATCATGTATTTAATATTAATACACTAATCATGTATTTATTATTCATACACTAAATATGTATTTAATATTCATACATTAAAAATGTATTTAATATTCATACACTAAACATGTATTTAATATTCATACATTAAACATGTATTTAATATTTATACACTAAACATGTATTTAATATTCGTACACGAAACATGTATTTAATATTTATACACTAAACATGTATTTAATATTTATACACTAAATATGTATTTAATATTCATACACTAAACATGTATTTAATAATCATATACTAAACGTATATGTAATCATATACTAATCATATATTTAATATTCATTTAGTAAACATGTATTTATTATCCTCTAAATAAGGCACACTTGGAAATAATGAATTTCTTTATGCGTGCAGTTGCTGCAGAAGTCCACAGGAGGGCGCACGTTCCCTCTTAATAAGTCCGGTCCTCTCCGTCTCTCTATCTCTCTTTTTCCTTTTTTTTTGTTTCTTTTTTTTTTTTTTACATAAATTGGCCCTAGTGTGTGAATGTGAGTGTGAATGTTGTCTGTCTATCTGTGTTGGCCCTGCGATGAGGTGGCGACTTGTCCAGGGTGTACCCCGCGGCAGAAAATGGATGGATGGATGGATGGAAGTTTCTCATACACTTATATTTATACACTAAACATGTATTTAATATTAATACACTAAACATGTATTTAATATTTATACACTAAACATGTATTTAATATTAATACAAAAACATGTATTTAATTTTAATAAACCAAACATATATTTAATATTCATACCCTAAAAATGTATTTAACATTTATACAGTAAACATGTATTTAATATTAATACACTAAACATGTATTTAATATTAATACACTAAACATGTATTTAATATTAATACAAAAACATGTATTTAATTTTAATAAACTAAACATATATTTAATATTAATACACTAAACATATATTTAATATTAATACAAAAACATGTATTTAATTTTAATAAACTAAACACATATTTAATATTAATACACTAAACATGTATTAAATATTCATACACTAAACATGTATTTAATATTCATTCAATAAACATGTAGTTATTATTCTTACACTTAATATGTATTTAATAGTAATACAAAAACATGTATTTAATTTTAATAAACTAAACATATATTTAATATTAATACACTAAAAATGGATTTAATATTGTTACACTAAACGTGTATTTACTATTTATACACTAAAAGTGTATTTAATATTAATACACTAAACATGTATTTAATATTAATACATTAAACATGTATTTAATATTTATACACTAAACATGTATTTAATATTCAAACACTAAACATGTATTTAATATTAATACACTAAACATGTATTTAATATTTATACACTAAACATGTATTTAATATTAATACAAAACATGTATTTAATTTTAATAAACTAAATATATATTTAATATTAATACACTAAACATGTATTTAATATTCATAAACTAAACATGTATTTAACATTTATACACAAAACATGTATTTAATATTTATACACTAAACCTGCAGTTATTATTCATAGACTAAACATGTATTTAATATTAATACATTAAACCTGTATTTAATATTTATACACTAAACATGTATTTAATATTCATACACTAAACATGTATTTAATATTAATACACTAAACATGTATTTAATATTTATACACTAAACATGTATTTAATATAAATACAAAACATGTATTTAATTTTAATAAACTAAATATATATTTAATATTAATACACTAAACATGTATTTAATATTCATAAACTAAACATGTATTTAACATTTATACACTAAACATGTATTTAATATTTATACACTAAACATGTATTTAATATTAATACAAAACATGTATTTAATTTTAATAAACTAAATATATATTTAATATTAATACACTAAACATGTATTTAATATTAATACACTAAAAATGTATTTAATATTTATACACTAAACATGGATTTAATATTAATACAAAAACATGTATTTAATTTTAATAAACTAAACATATATTTAATATTCATACACTAAAAATGTATTTAACATTTATACACTAAACATGTATTTAATATTAATACACTAAACATGTATTTAATATTTATACACTAAACATGTATTTAATATTAATACAAAAACATGTATTCAATTTTAATAAACTAAACATATATTTAATATTAATACACTAAACATATATTTAATATTAATACAAAAACATGTATTTAATTTTAATAAACTAAACACATATTTAATATTAATACACTAAACATGTATTTAATATTCATTCAATAAACATGTAGTTATTATTCTTACACTTAATATGTATTTAATAGTAATACAAAAACATGTATTTAATTTTAATAAACTAAACATATATTTAATATTTATACACTAAACATGTATTTAATATTAATACACTAAACATGTATTTAATATTAATACACTAAACATGTATTTAATATTTATACACTAAACATGTATTTAATATTAATACAAAACATGTATTTAATTTTAATAAACTAAACATATATTTAATATTTATACACTAAACATGTATTTAATATTAATACACTAAACATGTATTTAATATTCATACACTAAACATGTATTTAATATTAATACAAAAACATGTACTTAATTTTAATAAACTAAACATATATTTAATATTTATACACTAAACATGTATTTAACATTTATACACTAAACATGTATTTAATATTAATACACTAAACATGTATTTAATATTTATACACTAAACATGTATTTAATATTAATACAAAAACATGTATTTAATTTTAATAAACTAAACATATATTTAATATTAATACAGTAAACATGTATTAAATATTTATACACTAAAGATGTATTTAATATTCATTCACTAAACATGTAGTTATTATTTATACACTAAACATGCATTTAATATTAATACAGTAAACATGTATTAAATATTTATACACTAAACATGTATTTAATATTCATTCAATAAACATGTAGTTATTATTCTTACACTAAACATGTATTAAATATTTATACACTAAACATGTATTTAATATTAATACAAAAACATGTATTTAATTTTAATAAACTAAACATATATATATTTAATATAAATACACTAAACATGTATTAAATATTTATACACTAAACATGTATTTAACATTTATACACTAAACATGTATTTAATATTAATACACTAAACATGTATTTAATATTTATACACTAAACATGTATTTAATATTAATACAAAAACATGTATTTAATTTTAATAAACTAAACACATATTTAATATTAATACACTAAACATGTATTTAATATTTATACACTAAACATGCATTTAATATTCATTCACTAAACATGTAGTTATTATTTATACACTAAACATGTATTTAATATTAATACAGTAAACATGTATTAAATATTTATACACTAAACATGTATTTAATATTCATTCAATAAACATGTAGTTATTATTCTTACACTTAATATGTATTTAATATTAATACAAAAACATGTATTTAATTTTAATAAACTAAACATATATTTAATATTAATACACTAAACATGTATTTATTATTCTTACACTAAACGTGTATTTAATATTTATACACTAAACATGTATTTAATATTCATACACTAAACATGTATTTAATATTCATACACTAAACATGTATTTAATATTAATACACTGAACATGTATTTAATAATCATATACTAAACGTATATGTAATCATACACTAATCATATATTTAATTTTCATACAGTAAACATGTATTTATTATCCTAAAATTAAGGCACACTTGGAAATAATGAATTTCTTTATGTGTGCAGTTGCGGCAGAAGTCCACAGGAGGGCGCAGGTTCCCTCTTAATAAATCCGGTCCTCTCCGTCTCTCTCTCCCTCTCTCTCTTTTTCCTTTTTTTTTTTTCTTTTATTTTTTTTTACATAAGTTTGGTTCCTCATACATTTATATTCATACAATAAACATGTATTTAATATTAATACACTAAACATGTATTTAATATTTATACACTAAACATGTATTTAATATTAATACAAAAACATGTATTTAATTTTAATAAACTAAACGTATATTTAATATTTATACACTAAACATGTAATTAACATTCATACACTAAACATGTATTTAATATTAATACACTAAACATGTATTTAATATTAATATACTAAACATGTATTTAATATTAATACACCAAAAATGCATTTAATATTAATACACTAAACATGTATTTAATATTTATACACTAATAATGTATTTAATATTAATACACTAAACATGTATTTAATATTCATACACTTAACATGTGTTTAATATTTATACACGAAACATGTATTTAATATTTATACACTAAACATGTATTTAATATTCATACATTAAAAATGTATTTAATATTCATACACTAAACATGTATTTAATATTTATACACTAAACATGTATTTAATTTTAACAAACTAAACATATTTAATATTAATACACTAAACATGTGTTTAACATTTATACACTAAACATGTATTTAATATTAATACACTAAAAATGTATTTAATATTAATACAAAAACATGTATTTAATTTTAATAAACTAAACATATATTTAATAAAAATACACTAAACATGTATTTAACATTTATACACTAAACATGTTTTTAATAATAATACACTAAACATGTATTCAACATAATAAAAAAACATGTATTTAATTTTAATAAACTAAACATATATTTAATATTAATACACTAAACAAGTATTTAATATGAATACACTAAACATGTATTTAATATTCATACACTAAACATGTATTTAACATTGATACACTAAACATGTATTTAATATTAATACACTAAACATGTATTTAATATTAATACAAAAACATGAATTTAATTTTAATAAACTAAACATATATTTAATATTAATACACTAAACATGTATTTAATATTTATACACTAAACGTGTATTTAACATTTATACACTAAACATGTATTTAATATTAACACACTAAACATGAATTTAATATTAATACAAAAACATGTATTTAATATTCATACACTAAACATGTATTTAACATTGATACACTAAACATGTATTTAATATTAATACACTAAACATGTATTTAATATTAATACAAAAACATGAATTTAATTTTAATAAACTAAACATATATTTAATATTAATACACTAAACATGTATTTAATATTTATACACTAAACGTGTATTTAACATTTATACACTAAACATGTATTTAATATTAACACACTAAACATGAATTTAATATTAATACAAAAACATGTATTTAATTTTAATAAACTAAACATATATTTAATATTAATACACTAAACATGTGTTTAATATTAATACACTAAACATGTATTTAATATTCATACACTAAACATGTAGTTATTATTTATACACTAAACATGTATTTAGTATTAATACACTAAACATGTATTTAACATTTATACACTAAACATGTATTTAATATTTATACACTAAAGATGAATTTAATATTAATACACTAATCATGTATTTAATATTCACACACTAAATATGTATTTAATATTCATAAACTTAACATGTATTTAATATTCATACACTAAACATGTATTTAATATTCATACATTAAACATGTATTTAATATTTATACACTTAACATGTATTTAATATTTATACACTAAACATGTATTTAATATTCATACACTAAACATGTATTTGATATTCATACACTAAACATGTATTCAATATTTATACACTAAACATGTATTTAATATTTATACACTAAACATGAATTTAATATTCATACAATAAACATGTATTTAATATTAATACACTGAACATATATTTAATAATCATATACTAAACGTATATGTAATTATACACTAGTCATATATTTAATTTTCATACACTAAACATGTATTTGATATATTTATACACTAAACATGTATTCAATATTTATACACTAAACATGTATTTAATATTTATACACTAAACATGTATTTAATATTCATACACTAAACATGTATTTAAAATGAATACACTGAACATGTATTTAATAATCATATACTAAACGTATATGTAATCATATACTAATCATATATTTAATATTCATACACTAAACGTGTATTTAATATTTATAAACTAAACATGTATTTAATATTCATACACTAAACATGTATTTAATACTAATACACTAAATATGTATTTAATATTTATACACTAAACATGTATTTAATATTTTCACACTAATCTTGTATATGATATTCATACACTAAACATGTATTTAACATTTATACACTAAACATGTATTTAATATTAATACACTAAATATGTATTTAATATTAATACAAAAATATGTATTTAATTTTAATAAACTAAACATATATTTAATATTAATACACTAAACATGTATTTAATATTAATACACTAAACATGTATTTAATTTTCATACACTAAATATGTAGTTATTATTTATACACTAAACATGTATTTAATATTAATACACTAAACTTGTATTTAATATTCATACACTAAACATGTATTTAATATTTATACACTAAATATGTATTTAATATTCATACACTTAACATGTATTTAATATTTATACAATAAACATGTATTTAATATTCTTACACGAAACATGTTTTTAATATTAATACACTAAACATTTATTTAATATTCATACAATAAACATGTAGTTATTATTCTTACACTTAATATGTATTTAATATTAGTACAAAAACATGTATTTAATTTTAATAAACTAAACATTTATTTAATATTAATACACTAAACATGTATTTATTATTAATACACCAAACATGTATTTAATATTCATACACTAAACATGTAGTTATTATTTATACACTAAACATGTATTTAATATTCATACACTAAACATGTAGTTATTATTTATACACTAAACATGTATTTAATATTAATACACTAAACATGTATTTATTATTAATACACTAAACATGTATTTAATATTAATACAAAAAATTTATTTAATTTTAATAAACTAAACATATATTTAATATTAATACACTAAACATGAATTTAATATTAATACACTAAACATGTATTTAATATTAATACAAAAACATGTATTTAATTTTAATAAACTAAACACATATTTAATATTAATACACTAAACATGTATTTAATATTTATACACTAAACATGTATTTAATATTAATACACTAAATATGTATTTATTATTTATCCACTAAACATGTATTTAATATTCATAAACTAAACATGTATTTAATATTCATACACTAAACGTGTATTTAATATTCATACACTAAACATGTATTTAAAATTAATACAAAAACATGTATTTAAGTTTAATAAACTAAACATATATTTAATATTAATACACTAAACATGTATTTAATATTTATACACCAAACATGTATTTAATATTCATACACTAAACATGTATTTAATATTTATACACTAAACATGTATTTAATATTAATACACTGAGCATGTATTTAATAATCATATACTTAACGTATATGTAATTATACACTAATCATATATTTAATATTCATACAATAAACATGTATTTATTATCCTCTAAATAAGGCACACTTGGAAATAATGAATTTCTTTATGTGTGCAGTTGTGGCAGAAGTCCACAGGAGGGCGCAGGTTCCCTCTTAATAAGTCCGGTCCTCTCCGTCTCTCTCTCCCTCTCTCTCTTTTTCCTTTTTTTTTTGTTTCTTTTATTTTTTTTTACATAATTTTGGTTTCTCATACACTTATATTTATACACTAAACATGTATTTAATATTAATACCCTAAACATGTATTTAATTTTAATAAACTAAACATATATTTAATATTTATACACTAAACATGTATTTAATGTTAATACAAAACATGTATTTAATTTTAATAAACTAAACATATATTTAATATTTATACACTAAACATGTATTTAATATTAATACACTAAACATGTATTTAATATTAATACACTAAACATGTATTTAATATTTATACACTAAACATGTATTTAATATTAATACAAAACATGTATTTAATTTTAATAAACTAAACATATATTTAATATTTATACACTAAACATGTATTTAATATTAATACACTAAACATGTATTTAATATTCATACACTAAACATGTATTTAATATTAATACAAAAACATGTACTTAATTTTAATAAACTAAACATATATTTAATATTTATACACTAAACATGTATTTAACATTTATACACTAAACATGTATTTAATATTAATACACTAAACATGTATTTAATATTTATACACTAAACATGTATTTAATATTAATACAAAAACATGTATTTAATTTTAATAAACTAAACATAAATTTAATATTAATACAGTAAACATGTATTAAATATTTATACACTAAAGATGTATTTAATATTCATTCAATAAACATGTAGTTATTATTCTTACACTTAATATGTATTTAATATTAATACAAAAACATGTATTTAATTTTAATGAACTAAACATATATTTAATATCAATACACTAAACTTGTATTTAATATTCATACACTAAACATGTAGTTATTATTTATACACTAAACATGCATTTAATATTAATACAGTAAACATGTATTAAATATTTATACACTAAACATGTATTTAATATTCATACACTAAACATGTATTTAATATTCATACACTAAACATGTATTAAATATTTATACACTAAACATGTATTTAATATTAATACAAAAACATGTATTTAATTTTAATAAACTAAACATATATATATTTAATATAAATACACTAAACATGTATTAAATATTTATACACTAAACATGTATTTAACATTCATACACTAAACATGTATTTAATATTAATACACTAAACATGTATTTAATATTTATACACTAAACATGTATTTAATATTAATACAAAAACATGTATTTAATTTTAATAAACTAAACACATATTTAATATTAATACACTAAACATGTATTTAATATTTATACACTAAACATGCATTTAATATTCATTCACTAAACATGTAGTTATTATTTATACACTAAACATGTATTTAATATTCATTCAATAAACATGTAGTTATTATTCTTACACTTAATATGTATTTAATATTAATAAAAAAACATGTATTTAATTTTAATAAACTAAACATATATTTAATATTAATACACTAAACATGTATTTATTATTCTTACACTAAACGTGTATTTAATATTTATACACTAAATATGTAGTTATTATTTATACACTAAATATGTATTTAATATTAATACAGTAAACATGTATTAAATATTTATACACTAAACATGTATTTAATATTCATACAATAAACATGTAGTTATTATTCTTACACTTAATATGTATTTAATATTAATACAAAAACATGTATTTAATTTTAATAAACTAAACATATATTCAATATTAATACACTAAACATGTATTTAATATTCATACACTAAACATGTATTTAATATTAATACAAAAACATGTATTTAATTTTAATAAACTAAACATATATATATTTAATATAAATACACTAAACATGTATTAAATATTTATACACTAAACATGTATTTAACATTCATACACTAAACATGTATTTAATATTAATACACTAAACATGTATTTAATATTTATACACTAAACATGTATTTAATATTAATACAAAAACATGTATTTAATTTTAATAAACTAAACACATATTTAATATTAATACACTAAACATGTATTTAATATTTATACACTAAACATGCATTTAATATTCATTCACTAAACATGTAGTTATTATTTATACACTAAACATGTATTTAATATTCATTCAATAAACATGTAGTTATTATTCTTACACTTAATATGTATTTAATATTAATAAAAAAACATGTATTTAATTTTAATAAACTAAACATATATTTAATATTAATACACTAAACATGTATTTATTATTCTTACACTAAACGTGTATTTAATATTTATACACTAAATATGTAGTTATTATTTATACACTAAATATCTATTTAATATTAATACAGTAAACATGTATTAAATATTTATACACTAAACATGTATTTAATATTCATACAATAAACATGTAGTTATTATTCTTACACTTAATATGTATTTAATATTAATACAAAAACATGTATTTAATTTTAATAAACTAAACATATATTCAATATTAATACACTAAACATGTATTTAATATTCATACACTAAACATGTATTTAATATTAATACAGCAAACTTGTATTAAATATTTATATACTAAACATGTATTCAATATTAATACACTAAACATGTATTTAATATTAATACAAAAACATGTAGTTATTATTCTTACACTTAATATGTATTAAATATTAATACAAAAACATGTATTTAATTTTAATAAACTAAACATATATTTAATATTAATACACTAAACATGTATTTGATATTTATATACTAAACATGTATTTAATATTCATACACTAAACATGTAGTTATTATTTATACACTAAATATGTATTCAATATTAATACAGTAAACATGTATTAAATATTTATACACTAAACATGTATTTAATATTCATACAATAAACATGTAGTTATTATTCTTACACTTAATATGTATTTAATATTAATACAAAAACATGTATTTAATTTTAATAAACTAAACATATATTTAATATTAATACTTTAAACATGTATTTAATATTAATACACTAAACATGTATTTAATATTCATACACTAAACATGTAGTTATTATTTATACACTAAACATGTATTTAATATTAATACACTAAACATGTATCTAATATTAATACAAAAACATGTATTTAATTTTAATGAACTAAACATATATTTAATATTAATACACTCAACATGTATTTAATATTAATACACTAAATATGTATTTAATATTCATACACTAAATATGTAGTTATTATTTATACACTAAACATGTATTTAATATTAATACACTAAACATGTATTTAATATTCATACACTAAATATGTAGTTATTATTTATACACTAAACATGTATTTAATATTAATACACTAAAAATGTATTTAATATTCATACACTAAACATGTATTTAATATTTATACACTAATCATGTATTTAATATTTATACACTAAATATGTATTTAATATTCATACACTTAACATGCATTTAATATGTATACAATAAACATGTATTTCATATTCATACATGAAACATGTATTTAATATTTATACACTAAATATGTATTTAATATTCATACATTAAACATGTTTTTAATATTTATACACTAAACATGTATTTAACATTCATACACTAAACATGTATTTAATATTAATACACTAAACATGTATTTAATATTTATACACTAAACATGTATTTGATGTTAATACACTAAACATGTATTTAATATTCATACACTAAACATTGATTTAATATTAATACACTAAACATGTATTTAATATTTATACACTAAACATGTATTTAATAATTATACACTAAACATGTATTTAATATTAATACAAAAACATGTATTTAATTTTAATAAACTAAACATATTTAATATTAATACACTAAACATGTATTTAATATTCATAAACTAAACATGTATTCAATATTCATACACTAAACGTGTATTAAATATTCATACACTAAACATGTATTTAATATTAATACAAAAACATGTATTTAAGTTTAATAAACTAAACATGTATTTAATATTAATACAATAACCATGTATTTAATATTTATACACTAAACATGTATTTAATATTAATACACTGAACATGTATTTAATAATCATATACTAAACGTATATGTAATCATACAGTAAACATGTATTTATTATCCTCTAAATAAGGCACACTTGGAAATAATGAATTTCTTTATGTGTGCAGTTGTGGCAGAAGTCCACAGGAGGGCGCACGTTCCCTCTTAATAAGTCCGGTCCTCTCCGTCTCTCTCTCTCTCTTTTTCCCTTTTCTTTCGTTTCTTTTATTTTTTTTTTACATAAGTTTGGTTTCTCATACACTTATATTTATACACTAAACATGTATTCAATATTAATACACTAAACATGTATTTAATATTTATACACTAAACATATATTTATATTAATACACCATACATGTATTTAATATTTATATGGCAAACATGTGTTTAATATTTATACACTAAACATGTATTTAATATTAATACAAAAACATGTATTTAATTTTAATAAACTAAACATATATTTAATATTAATACACTAAACATGTATTTAATATTTATACACTAAACATGTATTTAATATTCATACACTAAATATGTAGTTATTATTTATACACTAAATATGTATTTAATATTAATACAGTAAACATGTATTAAATATTTATACACTAAACATGTATTTAATATTCATACAATAAACATGTAGTTATTATTCTTACACTTAATATGTATTTAATATTAATACAAAAACATGTATTTAATTTTAATAAACTAAACATATATTCAATATTAATACACTAAACATGTATTTAATATTCATACACTAAACATGTATTTAATATTAATACAGTAAACTTGTATTAAATATTTATATACTAAACATGTATTCAATATTAATACACTAAACATGTATTTAATATTAATACAAAAACATGTAGTTATTATTCTTACACTTAATATGTATTAAATATTAATACAAAAACATGTATTTAATTTTAATAAACTAAACATATATTTAATATTAATACACTAAACATGTATTTGATATTTATATACTAAACATGTATTTAATATTCATACACTAAACATGTAGTTATTATTTATACACTAAATATGTATTTAATATTAATACAGTAAACATGTATTAAATATTTATACACTAAACATGTATTTAATATTCATACAATAAACATGTAGTTATTATTCTTACACTTAATATGTATTTAATATTAATACAAAAACATGTATTTAATTTTAATAAACTAAACATATATTTAATATTAATACACTAAACATGTATTTAATATTTATACACTAAACATGTAAATGGGTTGTACTTGTATAGCGCTTTTCTACCTTCAAGGTACTCAAAGCGCTTTGACACTACTTCCACATTTACCCATTCACACACACATTCACACACTGATGGAGGGAGCTGCCAGGCAAGGCGCCAACCAGCACCCATCAGGAGCAAGGGTGAAGTGTCTTGCTCAGGACACAACGGACGTGACGAGGTTGGTACTAGGTGGGATTTGAACCAGGGACCCTCGGGTAGTGCCTTATTAAAAACACAAGGAGTAAATACTATCACTCAATGTTTCGATGTGTTGCTTTAAGAAGAAAAAAAATTGCGTAATTTGACTG
Source organism: Nerophis ophidion (assembly GCF_033978795.1). Lineage (NCBI taxonomy): Eukaryota > Metazoa > Chordata > Actinopteri > Syngnathiformes > Syngnathidae > Nerophis > Nerophis ophidion. The sequence goes on along the minus strand of NW_026906995.1, from coordinate 142,796 downwards.
CGAAGCGCCAAACTGCTCTTCAGGCTCTTTCGGCTCACAATTGACAGTTCCTACTAAAAAATGATGATCTATTTAGTTAATCGATCTAAATAAAACTAAGAAAAGGCAACATTCTGAAGTATGGGATCATTTCGATCTTAAAGGGCCAAAAAAAAGCAAATATTCTTCTTTTTCTATTTACTATTTGGATACTTGACCACAGTGGCGTGTTTCATGTTCATTTCTGTGCAGCTGTTTGTTTAAAAGCAACAATTATATTTGTGAAAGATTAATCTTATTTTGAAGTCAAATACAGATATTTTTTTTAAAAAGCCGATAACGGATGAACATAATGAAGCACTAACAGTATTAGTGCAGTGTCAATACACTCACTAATTGTTACACTATCTTATACAGTTGTAATTTTTTTTTTTCCCAAAGAGGTTTGCTCACAAAACTATGTTTACCTAAAATCATGCAGTGTTTTATTTTTAGTCTGATCTGATTGGCAAAATCATTAAAGAAACGTGAAAATATTTTATGTATTTTGTCAGTATCTGCAAATACAGCTCTTAATTTTTACTTGACACTTAATACCATAATCTATTGAGTAAAACAACTAATTAAATCAGAACCCTGTTTCATTCTTTTGTATTGTCCCTTAAGAGATATTGCCATAAAAATGTGAGGGATAGAACAATATGTTTTGCACTGCCAGCTGTAGTATAAAGTCACACTGGCACTACCACAAGGCTATAAAATAGTGTTCCATATTTACAAAATAGACGGTAAACAGGCATTGGAGAAGACTATTCGAAGTAACTTTTTAGAGTTCTACTGGCATATATAAGCTCATATGCTTGTTAACATAAACATTCAGACCAACCTAACTTTGAAATTGCTTTGATAGCGTTCCATGACCTTGGAAGGAAATACTGTATATTGTTCTCGACCTCAGTAATCAATCTATTTGACCTTAATAATACTGTTTCTCCCTCCGTGCTGTACCTTAGCTGTCATGTTCTTATGATAAATATTTCCTCAAAAATTCATACATACTGTAGATCAGCGTAATTCCCAGCCATTTCAAAATACAGCCAGGGGAGAACTTAATTTAAAACAAACCTCACCAAGCTTCAGAAACATCAACAAAATGCAAAATATAACACCCGCCCTTCAAAGAAAGATTTTTTTCATCACTTAAAACTTTGAAATACATGAAACTATTAAATACTGATTAGTCCTCTAAAAATAGTGTAAACAAATCTTATCTGGAAGCATTGTGTCTCACACACACCAAAAAAATACACCTCAGGTGTAGGAAGGTGTCACACCTTTTGACATCAAATGCACAGCATAGGCAATCTTGTTGCAATTGTTCACTTATACTACACTGACAACTAGATCAAGAATCGTGTAAAAGGATACTCCTTATAAAACAGTTTCAATGAGTCAGCTAACAAATGCGGCACAAAACAAGAGAAACATTAAACATATGGTTCAATGTGTAACCGCTAATAATGCCTAGTAACTGTCTGATAAATACATCAAAATCGGCAACCATATTTGTTCTGTTCAGAAATCTATGTAAACACTAAACATACCTAAATTGATTTCAAAATTAGATTTGATTAAACACTATATCAGAATGCAAAAATGTAGGAGCATCTAATGTGAGACCTCTTTTGACATAGTACTTGATCTAAATTCATTTAGGTGTCTACACTCATTTTTAACATTCATCATTTAAAGGGAACAATGTTACTTGGAAACTCTTTGGCATAATGGGCTGCTTAAATACTAAAAAAAAAAAAAAAAAATAACTAAAATGGCAGTGAGTGGGGTCATTTTACATTGAACAGAAGGTTTTTATGAAAATATGGTAGACCGTCCCTTTGATAGATTACATAATTTAAATGTTTTCTGGGTGTATTAATCTCTACTAATGTAAAACACAATGTGTTGCTTTTCCTCATAAGGATTGTTGAAAATTTGTTTTAGAAAATTCATTGGAGGGAATAAGCTTCAGAGGTAATACTTTTACTAATACTAATCATTTTGCATCAATGTGATGAATGGTGAACAGGCTTTCACTTACACAGTGGAACCCGTTATAAGTTGACATCCCTCGGCCTGGCTGTCGACATGACCGAATAATAGTTCTTAGTGACTTCAGCCAGAGGCATACCATTTTGAACTTATGGTAGTTTGTTTTAACCTTGTCCTCCATTTGCGCAAATTAAAAAAAAAAAAACAATTTTATTCTGTTTTTGAGGTGGTCTGTCAAACCTCCCCCAAACCGCATTTTAAACATTATTTTGTAAGGTTTTGCATTAGTATTCCTGAAAAAACTGACCCAAGCAAATACAGCAGATTTTTTTTTACTAAATTATGAAGTTTTACATTTTTTTTTACTAACTAAGGCAGCCAAAATATACATAACATAAAGAATGTGGGATTTACAATATTAACTGTGTATGATAAAAAACTGAATATTAAGAATGTTGCTCCTCTTTTACTTCGCAGACCACCTCCTTGATCGACAAATTTTCACAATCAGGCAAAACGCAACAGACAGGGTAAAAAAAACCACCCAAAATGTAAGTTATCACTTTCATGTGCAGAACTTAGTTGTACAAACCCTGCACTCTGCTTTGTGCCTCAGTTACTGTGACGTAGTTTCTGTGATTACCGTAATAACCCCCATATGTATCTCAAAGCGCAGCTTCAAACCATTGGAATACATGGTATAGTTTAATGGTGCATTCCACCATTCAGAATTTGCGGGTTCCTAATAGGAAATTTCAACTGGAACGTACTACACCCGAGTTAGCTTCAAAGATGGCTGCTCGGAGTGTAAACAGTAATATAACTTTCTGTAAAATTCTTTATTAGCACTTCTATTTTTTTGTCGCATTAAATCAGCAATATACGATTAATTTTTGGACGTTCATATTTGGTAATGTTAACCTTGTGTACCGTATTTCCCAGACTATTAGCTGTTACTTTTTTCCCAAGCTTTGAACCCTGCGGCTTATATAAAGGTGCGGCTAATTTGTCTTTGCTAACTGCTAAATTATGGAATGGATTAAGCAAAGAAATCAAACAATATACTAAAAAGATGCATTTTAAGAACTTTACAAAGTAAAAGGAGGAAGAATACTGAAAAATATGTTGAACCTTATTAAAAAAGGAGAAAATCTCATTCATCTCAAAAGATGAATAAAGACATTGATGACTTTTCTCTTTTGTTTGATCATCCGTTTTACAGGCACCATTTGGAAACAATTAAGGTATGGAAATAAACATTTACAAACTCTGTATATGTAAATATTTCACAATGTACCGGTATATAAATGCGGTTTATAGTCCAGTGCGGCTAATACAGTATATGTATGTATGTACAGTATACTCAAATTTAGTGGGTGCGGTTTATATGTAGATTCGGTTTATAGCCCGGAAAATACGGTAAATGAATTATGCTAATGTGTTTTATACGCTCTACATTGCTAGAAATAATGTCTGTGTAACATGTATTTAATATTAATAGAGTAAACTTGTATTAACTATTTATACACTAAACATGTATTTAATATTAATACACTAAACATGTATTTAATATTAATACAAAAACATGTAATTATTATTCTTACACTTAATATGTATTTAATATTAATACAAAAACATGTATTTAATTTTAATAAACTAAAAATATATTTAATATTAATACACTAAACATTTATTTAATATTTATACCCTAAACATGTATTTAATATTAATACAGTAAACTTGTATTAAATATTTATACACTAAACACGTATTTAATATTTATACACTAAAGATGTATTTAACATTTATACACTATAAATGGATTTAATATTAATACACTAAACATGTATTTAATATTTATACACTAAACATGTATTTAATATTAATACAAAAACATGTATTTAATTTTAATAAACTAAACATATATTTAAAATTAATACACAAAACATGTATTTAATATTTATACACTAAACATGTATTTAATATTCATACACTAAACATGTAGTTATTATTCATACACTAAACATGTATTTAATATTAATACAGTAAACATGTATTAAATATTTATACACTAAACATGTATTTAATATTCATTCAATAAACATGTAGTTATTATTCTTACACTTAATATGTATTTAATATTAATACAAAAACATGTATTTAATTTTGATAAACTAAACATATATTTAATATTAATACACTAATAATGTATTTAATATTTATACACTAAGCATGTATTCAACTTTTATACACTAAACATGTTTTTAATATTAATACACTAAACATGTATTTAATATTAATACAAAAACATGTATTTAATTTTAATAAACTAAACATATATTTAATATTTATACACTAAACATGTGTTTAATATTTATACACTAAACATGTATTTAATGTTAATACACTAAACATGTATTTAATATTAATACAAAAACATGTATTTAATTTTAATAAATTAAACATATATTTAATATTAATACACTAAACATGTCTTTAATATTAATACACTAAACATGTATTTAATATTCATACACTAAACATGTAGTTATTATTCATACACTAAACATGTATTTAATATTAATACAGTAAACATGTATTAAATATTTATACACTAAACATGTATTTAATATTCATTCAATAAACATGTAGTTATTATTCTTACACTTAATATGTATTTAATATTAATACAAAAACATGTATTTAATTTTAATAAACTAAACATATATTTAATATTTATACACTAAACATGTATTTAATATTTTTACACTAAACGTGTATTTAATATTCATACACTAAAAGTGTATTTAATATTTATACACTAAACATGTATTTAATATTCATACACTAAACATGTATTTAATATTCATACACTAAGCATGTATTTAATATTAAGACACTGAACATGTATTTAATAATCATATGCTAAACGTATATGTAATTATATACTAATCATATATTTAATATTCATACAGTAAACATGTATTTATTATCCTCTAAATAAGGCACAGTTGGAAATAATGAATTTCTTTATGTGTGCAGTTGCGGCAGAAGTCCACAGGAGGGCGCACGTTCCCTCTTAATAAGTCCGGTCCTCTCCGTCTCTCTCTCTCTCTTTTTCCTTATTTTTGTTTCTTTTATTTTTTTTTACATAAGTTTGGTTTCTCATACACTTATATTTATACACTAAACATGTATTTAATATTAATACACTAAACATGTATTTAATATTAATACAAAAACATGTATTTAATTTTAATAAACTAAACATATATTTAATATCAATACACTAAACATGTATTTAATATTAATACACTAAACATGTATTTAATATTCATACACTAAACATGTAGTTATTATTTATACACTAAACATGTATTTAATATTTATACACTAAACATGTATTTAACATTTATACACTAAACATGTATTTAATATTAATACACTAAACATGTATTTAATATTAATACACTAAACATGTAGTTATTATTTATACACTAAACATGTATTTAATATTCATACACTAAACATGTAGTTATTATTCATACACTAAACATGTATTTAATATTAATACAGTAAACATGTATTAAATATTTATACACTAAACATGTATTTAATATTCATTCAATAAACATGTAGTTATTATTCTTACACTTAATATGTATTTAATATTAATACAAAAACATGTATTTAATTTTAATAAACTAAACATATATTTAATATTTATACACTAAACATGTATTTAATATTTTTACACTAAACGTGTATTTAATATTCATACACTAAACATGTATTTAATATTCATACACTAAACATGTATTTAATATTCATACACTAAACATGTATTTAATATTACTACACCGAACATGTATTTAATAATCATATACTAAACGTATATGTAATTATATACTAATCATATATTTAATATTCATACAGTAAACATGTATTTATTATCCTCTAAATAAGGCACACTTGGAAATAATGAATTTCTTTATGTGTGCAGTTGCGGCAGAAGTCCACAGGAGGGCGCACGTTCCCTCTTAATAAGTCCGGTCCTCTCCGTCTCTCTCTCTCTCTTTTTCCTTTTTTTTGTTTCTTTTATTTTTTTTTACATAAGTTTGGTTTCTCATACACTTATATTTATACACTAAACATGTATTTAATATTAATACAATAAACATATATTTAATATTTATACAAAAACATGTATTTAATTTAATAAACTAAACATATATTTAATATTTATACACTAAACATGTATTTAACATTTATACACTAAACATGTATTTAATATTAATACACTAAACATGTATTTAATATTAATACACTAAACATGTATTTAATATTAATACAAAAACATGTATTTAATTTTAATAAACTAAACATATATTTAATATTAATACACTAAACATGTATTTAATATTAATACAAAAACATGTATTTAATTTTAATAAACTAAACATATATTTAATATTAATACACTAAACATGTATTTAATATTTTTACACTAAACGTGTATTTAATATTAATACAAAATATGTATTTAATTTTAATAAACTAAATATAAAATTTAATATTAATACACTAAGCATGTATTTAATATTTATACACTAAACATGTATTTAATATTAATACAAAAACATGTATATAATTTTAATAAACTAAACATATATTTAATATTCATACACTAAACATGTATTTAATATTAATACACTAAACATGTATTTAATATTAATACACTAAACATGTATTTAATATTAATACAAAAACATGTATTTAATTTTAATAAACTAAACATATATTTAATATTAATACACTAAACATGTATTTAATATTAATACAAAAACATGTATTTAATTTTAATAAACTAAACATATATTTAATATTAATACACTAAACATGTATTTAATATTTTTACACTAAACGTGTATTTAATATTTATACACTAAACATGTATTTAATATTTATACACTAAACATGTATTTAATATTAATACACTAAACATGTATTTAATATTTATACACTAAACATGTATTTAATATTAATACAAAATATGTATTTAATTTTAATAAACTAAATATAAAATTTAATATTAATACACTAAGCATGTATTTAATATTTATACACTAAACATGTATTTAATATTAATACAAAAACATTTATTTAATTTTAATACACTAAACATGTATTTAATATTCATACACTAAACAAGTAGTTATTATTAATACACTAAACATGTATTTAATATTCATACACTAAACATTGATTTAATATTAATACACTAAACATGTATTTAATATTTATACAATAAACATGTATTTAATATTTATACACTAAACATGTATTTAATATTAATATACTGAACATGTATTTAATAATCATATACTAAACGTATATGTAATCATACACTAATCATATATTTAATATTCATACAGTAAACATGTATTTATTATCCTCTAAATAAGCCACATTTGGAAATAATGAATTGGCCCTGCGATGAGGTGGCGACTTGTCCAGGGTGTACCCTGCCTTCCGCCCGATTGTAGCTGAGATAGGCGCCAGCGCCCCCCGCGACCCCGAAAGGGAATAAGCGGTAGAAAATGGATGGATGGAATTTCTTTATGTGTGCAGTTGCGGCAGAAGTCCACAGGAGGGCGCACGTTCCCTCTTAATAAGTCCTGTCCTCTCTGTCTCTCTCTCTCTCTTTTTCCTTTTTTCTTTGTTTCTTTTATTTTTTTTACATAAGTTTGGTTTCTCATACACTTATATTTATACACTAAACATGTATTTAATATTAATACACTAAACATGTATTTAATATTTATACACTAAACATGTATTTAATATTAATACAAAAACATGTATATAATTTTAATAAACTAAACATATATTTAATATTAATACACTAAACATGTATTCAACATTTATACACTAAACATGTATTTAATATTAATACACTAAACATTTATTTAATATTAATACACTAAACATGTATTTAATATTAATACAAAAACATGTATTTAATTTTAATAAACTAAACATATATTTAATATTAATACACTAAACATGTTTTAAATATTTATACACTAAACATGTATTTAATATTCATTCAATAAACATGTAGTTATTATTCTTACACTTAATATGTATTTAATATTAATACAAAAACATGTATTTAATTTTAATAAACTAAACATATATTTAATATTAATACGCTAAACATGTATTTAATATTTTTACACTAAACGTGTATTTAATATTTATACACTAAAAGTGTATTTAATATTAATACACTAAACATGTATTTAATATTTATACACTAAACATGTATTTAATATTCATACACTAAACATGTATTTAATATTAATACACAAACATGTATTTAATCTTTATACACTAAGCATGTATTTAATATTAATACAAAAACATTTATTTAATTTCAATACACTAAACATGTATTTAATATTCATACACTAAACATGTAGTTATTATTCATACACTAAACATGTATTTAATATTAATACGGTAAACCTGTATTTAATATTTATACACTAAACATGTATTTAATATTAATACAAAAACATGTATTTAATTTTAATAAACTAAACACATATTTAATATTAATACACTAAATATGTATTTAATATTTATACACTAAACATGTATTTAATATTAATACAAAAACATGTATTTAATTTTAATAAACTAAACATGTATTTAATATTAATACAGTAAACATGTATTTAATATTTTTACACTAAACGTGTATTTAATATTTATACACTAAACATGTATTTAATATTTATACACTAAACATGTATTTAATATTAATACACTAAACATGTATTTAATATTTATACACTAAACATGTATTTAATATTAATACAAAATATGTATTTAATTTTAATAAACTAAATATAAAATTTAATATTAATACACTAAACATGTATTTAATATTTATACACTAAGCATGTATTTAATATTCATACACTAAACATGTATTTAATATTTATACACTAAACATGTATTTAATATTAATACAAAAACATTTATTTAATTTTAATACACTAAACATGTATTTAATATTCATACACTAAACAAGTAGTTATTATTAATACACTAAACATGTATTTAATATTCATACACTAAACATTGATTTAATATTAATACACTAAACATGTATTTAATATTTATACACTAAACATGTATTTAATATTCATACACTAAACATGTATTTAATATTTATACAATAAACATGTATTTAATATTTATACACTAAATATGTATTTAATATTAATATACTGAACATGTATTTAATAATCATATACTAAACGTATATGTAATTATACACTAATCATATATTTAATATTCATACAGTAAACATGTATTTATTATCCTCTAAATAAGCCACATTTGGAAATAATGAATTTCTTTATGTGTGCAGTTGCGGCAAAAGTCCACAGGAGGGCGCACGTTCCCTCTTAATAAGTCCTGTCCTCTCTGTCTCTCTCTCTCTCTTTTTCCTTTTTTCTTTGTTTCTTTTATTTTTTTTACATAAGTTTGGTTTCTCATACACTTATATTTATACACTAAACATGTATTTAATATTAATACACTAAACATGTATTTAATATTTATACACTAAACATGTATTTAATATTAATACAAAAACATGTATATAATTTTAATAAACTAAACATATATTTAATATTCATACACTAAACATGTATTCAACATTTATACACTAAACATGTATTTAATATTAATACACTAAACATTTATTTAATATTAATACACTAAACATGTATTTAATATTAATCCAAAAACATGTATTTAATTTTAATAAACTAAACATATATTTAATATTAATACACTAAACATGTTTTAAATATTTATACACTAAACATGTATTTAATATTCATTCAATAAACATGTAGTTATTATTCTTACACTTAATATGTATGTAATATTAATACAAAAACATGTATTTAATTTTAATAAACTAAACATATATTTAATATTAATACGCTAAACATGTATTTAATATTTTTACACTAAACGTGTATTTAATATTTATACACTAAAAGTGTATTTAATATTAATACACTAAACATGTATTTAATATTTATACACTAAACATGTATTTAATATTAATACACAAACATGTATTTAATCTTTATACACTAAGCATGTATTTAATATTAATACAAAAACATTTATTTAATTTCAATACACTAAACATGTATTTAATATTCATACACTAAACATGTAGTTATTATTCATACACTAAATATGTATTTAATATTAATACGGTAAACCTGTATTTAATATTTATACACTAAACATGTATTTAATATTAATACAAAAACATGTATTTAATTTTAATAAACTAAACACATATTTAATATTAATACACTAAATATGTATTTAATATTTATACACTAAACATGTATTTAATATTAATACAAAAACATGTATTTAATTTTAATAAACTAAACATGTATTTAATATTAATACAGTAAACATGTATTAAATATTTATACACTAAACATGTATTTAATATTCATACAATAAACATGTAGTTATTATTCTTACACTTAATATGTATTTAATATTAATACAAAAACATGTATTTAATTTTAATAAACTAAACATGTATTTAATATTAATACACTAAACATGTATTTAATATTTATACACTAAACATGTATTTAATATTAATACACTAAACATTTAGTTATTATTTATACACTAAACATGTATTTAATATTAATACAGTAAACATGTATTAAATATTTATACACTAAACATGTATTTAATATTCATACACTAAACATGTATTTAATATTAATACACTAAACATGGTTTTAATATTCATACACTAATCATGTATGTAATATTAATACAGTAAACATGTATTAAATATTTATACACTAAACATGTATTTAATATTCATACAATAAACATGTAGTTATTATTCTTACACTTAATATGTATTTAATATTAATACAAAAACATGTATTTAATTTTAATAAACTAAACATATATTCAATATTAATACACTAAACATGTATTTAATATTCATACACTAAACATGTATTTAATATTAATACAGTAAACTTGTATTAAATATTTTTATACTAAACATGTATTCAATATTAATACACTAAACATGTATTTAATATTAATACAAAAACATGTAGTTATTATTCTTACACTTAATATGTATTAAATATTAATACAAAAACATGTATTTAATTTTAATAAACTAAACATATATTTAATATTAATACACTAAACATGTATTTGATATTTATATACTAAACATGTATTTAATATTCATACACTAAACATGTAGTTATTATTTATACACTAAATATGTATTCAATATTAATACAGTAAACATGTATTAAATATTTATACACTAAACATGTATTTAATATTCATACAATAAACATGTAGTTATTATTCTTACACTTAATATGTATTTAATATTAATACAAAAACATGTATTTAATTTTAATAAACTAAACATATATTTAATATTAATACACAAAACATGTATTTAATATTAATACACTAAACATGTATTTAATATTCATACACTAAACATGTAGTTATTATTTATACACTAAACATGTATTTAATATTAATACACTAAACATGTATCTAATATTAATACAAAAACATGTATTTAATTTTAATGAACTAAACATATATTTAATATTAATACACTCAACATGTATTTAATATTAATACACTAAATATGTATTTAATATTCATACACTAAATATGTAGTTATTATTTATACACTAAACATGTATTTAATATTAATACACTAAACATGTATTTAATATTCATACACTAAATATGTAGTTATTATTTATACACTAAACATGTATTTAATATTAATACACTAAAAATGTATTTAATATTCATACACTAAACATGTATTTAATATTTATACACTAATCATGTATTTAATATTTATACACTAAATATGTATTTAATATTCATACACTTAACATGCATTTAATATGTATACAATAAACATGTATTTCATATTCATACATGAAACATGTATTTAATATTTATACACTAAATATGTATTTAATATTCATACATTAAACATGTTTTTAATATTTATACACTAAACATGTATTTAACATTCATACACTAAACATGTATTTAATATTAATACACTAAACATGTATTTAATATTTATACACTAAACATGTATTTGATGTTAATACACTAAACATGTATTTAATATTCATACACTAAACATTGATTTAATATTAATACACTAAACATGTATTTAATATTTATACACTAAACATGTATTTAATAATTATACACTAAACATGTATTTAATATTAATACAAAAACATGTATTTAATTTTAATAAACTAAACATATTTAATATTAATACACTAAACATGTATTTAATATTCATAAACTAAACATGTATTCAATATTCATACACTAAACGTGTATTAAATATTCATACACTAAACATGTATTTAATATTAATACAAAAACATGTATTTAAGTTTAATAAACTAAACATGTATTTAATATTAATACAATAACCATGTATTTAATATTTATACACTAAACATGTATTTAATATTAATACACTGAACATGTATTTAATAATCATATACTAAACGTATATGTAATCATACACTAATCATATATTTAATATTCATACAGTAAACATGTATTTATTATCCTCTAAATAAGGCACACTTGGAAATAATGAATTTCTTTATGTGTGCAGTTGTGGCAGAAGTCCACAGGAGGGCGCACGTTCCCTCTTAATAAGTCCGGTCCTCTCCGTCTCTCTCTCTCTCTTTTTCCCTTTTCTTTCGTTTCTTTTATTTTTTTTTTACATAAGTTTGGTTTCTCATACACTTATATTTATACACTAAACATGTATTTAATATTAATACACTAAACATGTATTTAATATTTATACACTAAACATATATTTATATTAATACACCATACATGTATTTAATATTTATATGGCAAACATGTGTTTAATATTTATACACTAAACATGTATTTAATATTAATACAAAAACATGTATTTAATTTTAATAAACTAAACATATATTTAATATTAATACACTAAACATGTATTTAATATTTATACACTAAACATGTATTTAATATTCATACACTAAATATGTAGTTATTATTTATACACTAAATATGTATTTAATATTAATACAGTAAACATGTATTAAATATTTATACACTAAACATGTATTTAATATTCATACAATAAACATGTAGTTATTATTCTTACACTTAATATGTATTTAATATTAATACAAAAACATGTATTTAATTTTAATAAACTAAACATATATTCAATATTAATACACTAAACATGTATTTAATATTCATACACTAAACATGTATTTAATATTAATACAGTAAACTTGTATTAAATATTTATATACTAAACATGTATTCAATATTAATACACTAAACATGTATTTAATATTAATACAAAAACATGTAGTTATTATTCTTACACTTAATATGTATTAAATATTAATACAAAAACATGTATTTAATTTTAATAAACTAAACATATATTTAATATTAATACACTAAACATGTATTTGATATTTATATACTAAACATGTATTTAATATTCATACACTAAACATGTAGTTATTATTTATACACTAAATATGTATTTAATATTAATACAGTAAACATGTATTAAATATTTATACACTAAACATGTATTTAATATTCATACAATAAACATGTAGTTATTATTCTTACACTTAATATGTATTTAATATTAATACAAAAACATGTATTTAATTTTAATAAACTAAACATATATTTAATATTAATACACTAAACATGTATTTAATATTTATACACTAAACATGTAAATGGGTTGTACTTGTATAGCGCTTTTCTACCTTCAAGGTACTCAAAGCGCTTTGACACTACTTCCACATTTACCCATTCACACACACATTCACACACTGATGGAGGGAGCTGCCAGGCAAGGCGCCAACCAGCACCCATCAGGAGCAAGGGTGAAGTGTCTTGCTCAGGACACAACGGACGTGACGAGGTTGGTACTAGGTGGGATTTGAACCAGGGACCCTCGGGTAGTGCCTTATTAAAAACACAAGGAGTAAATACTATCACTCAATGTTTCGATGTGTTGCTTTAAGAAGAAAAAAAATTGCGTAATTTGACTGCGAAGCGCCAAACTGCTCTTCAGGCTCTTTCGGCTCACAATTGACAGTTCCTACTAAAAAATGATGATCTATTTAGTTAATCGATCTAAATAAAACTAAGAAAAGGCAACATTCTGAAGTATGGGATCATTTCGATCTTAAAGGGCCAAAAAAAAGCAAATATTCTTCTTTTTCTATTTACTATTTGGATACTTGACCACAGTGGCGTGTTTCATGTTCATTTCTGTGCAGCTGTTTGTTTAAAAGCAACAATTATATTTGTGAAAGATTAATCTTATTTTGAAGTCAAATACAGATATTTTTTTTAAAAAGCCGATAACGGATGAACATAATGAAGCACTAACAGTATTAGTGCAGTGTCAATACACTCACTAATTGTTACACTATCTTATACAGTTGTAATTTTTTTTTTTCCCAAAGAGGTTTGCTCACAAAACTATGTTTACCTAAAATCATGCAGTGTTTTATTTTTAGTCTGATCTGATTGGCAAAATCATTAAAGAAACGTGAAAATATTTTATGTATTTTGTCAGTATCTGCAAATACAGCTCTTAATTTTTACTTGACACTTAATACCATAATCTATTGAGTAAAACAACTAATTAAATCAGAACCCTGTTTCATTCTTTTGTATTGTCCCTTAAGAGATATTGCCATAAAAATGTGAGGGATAGAACAATATGTTTTGCACTGCCAGCTGTAGTATAAAGTCACACTGGCACTACCACAAGGCTATAAAATAGTGTTCCATATTTACAAAATAGACGGTAAACAGGCATTGGAGAAGACTATTCGAAGTAACTTTTTAGAGTTCTACTGGCATATATAAGCTCATATGCTTGTTAACATAAACATTCAGACCAACCTAACTTTGAAATTGCTTTGATAGCGTTCCATGACCTTGGAAGGAAATACTGTATATTGTTCTCGACCTCAGTAATCAATCTATTTGACCTTAATAATACTGTTTCTCCCTCCGTGCTGTACCTTAGCTGTCATGTTCTTATGATAAATATTTCCTCAAAAATTCATACATACTGTAGATCAGCGTAATTCCCAGCCATTTCAAAATACAGCCAGGGGAGAACTTAATTTAAAACAAACCTCACCAAGCTTCAGAAACATCAACAAAATGCAAAATATAACACCCGCCCTTCAAAGAAAGATTTTTTTCATCACTTAAAACTTTGAAATACATGAAACTATTAAATACTGATTAGTCCTCTAAAAATAGTGTAAACAAATCTTATCTGGAAGCATTGTGTCTCACACACACCAAAAAAATACACCTCAGGTGTAGGAAGGTGTCACACCTTTTGACATCAAATGCACAGCATAGGCAATCTTGTTGCAATTGTTCACTTATACTACACTGACAACTAGATCAAGAATCGTGTAAAAGGATACTCCTTATAAAACAGTTTCAATGAGTCAGCTAACAAATGCGGCACAAAACAAGAGAAACATTAAACATATGGTTCAATGTGTAACCGCTAATAATGCCTAGTAACTGTCTGATAAATACATCAAAATCGGCAACCATATTTGTTCTGTTCAGAAATCTATGTAAACACTAAACATACCTAAATTGATTTCAAAATTAGATTTGATTAAACACTATATCAGAATGCAAAAATGTAGGAGCATCTAATGTGAGACCTCTTTTGACATAGTACTTGATCTAAATTCATTTAGGTGTCTACACTCATTTTTAACATTCATCATTTAAAGGGAACAATGTTACTTGGAAACTCTTTGGCATAATGGGCTGCTTAAATACTAAAAAAAAAAAAAAAAAATAACTAAAATGGCAGTGAGTGGGGTCATTTTACATTGAACAGAAGGTTTTTATGAAAATATGGTAGACCGTCCCTTTGATAGATTACATAATTTAAATGTTTTCTGGGTGTATTAATCTCTACTAATGTAAAACACAATGTGTTGCTTTTCCTCATAAGGATTGTTGAAAATTTGTTTTAGAAAATTCATTGGAGGGAATAAGCTTCAGAGGTAATACTTTTACTAATACTAATCATTTTGCATCAATGTGATGAATGGTGAACAGGCTTTCACTTACACAGTGGAACCCGTTATAAGTTGACATCCCTCGGCCTGGCTGTCGACATGACCGAATAATAGTTCTTAGTGACTTCAGCCAGAGGCATACCATTTTGAACTTATGGTAGTTTGTTTTAACCTTGTCCTCCATTTGCGCAAATTAAAAAAAAAAAAACAATTTTATTCTGTTTTTGAGGTGGTCTGTCAAACCTCCCCCAAACCGCATTTTAAACATTATTTTGTAAGGTTTTGCATTAGTATTCCTGAAAAAACTGACCCAAGCAAATACAGCAGATTTTTTTTTACTAAATTATGAAGTTTTACATTTTTTTTTACTAACTAAGGCAGCCAAAATATACATAACATAAAGAATGTGGGATTTACAATATTAACTGTGTATGATAAAAAACTGAATATTAAGAATGTTGCTCCTCTTTTACTTCGCAGACCACCTCCTTGATCGACAAATTTTCACAATCAGGCAAAACGCAACAGACAGGGTAAAAAAAAACACCCAAAATGTAAGTTATCACTTTCATGTGCAGAACTTAGTTGTACAAACCCTGCACTCTGCTTTGTGCCTCAGTTACTGTGACGTAGTTTCTGTGATTACCGTAATAACCCCCATATGTATCTCAAAGCGCAGCTTCAAACCATTGGAATACATGGTATAGTTTAATGGTGCATTCCACCATTCAGAATTTGCGGGTTCCTAATAGGAAATTTCAACTGGAACGTACTACACCCGAGTTAGCTTCAAAGATGGCTGCTCGGAGTGTAAACAGTAATATAACTTTCTGTAAAATTCTTTATTAGCACTTCTATTTTTTTGTCGCATTAAATCAGCAATATACGATTAATTTTTGGACGTTCATATTTGGTAATGTTAACCTTGTGTACCGTATTTCCCAGACTATTAGCTGTTACTTTTTTCCCAAGCTTTGAACCCTGCGGCTTATATAAAGGTGCGGCTAATTTGTCTTTGCTAACTGCTAAATTATGGAATGGATTAAGCAAAGAAATCAAACAATATACTAAAAAGACGCATTTTAAGAACTTTACAAAGTAAAAGGAGGAAGAATACTGAAAAATATGTTGAACCTTATTAAAAAAGGAGAAAATCTCATTCATCTCAAAAGATGAATAAAGACATTGATGACTTTTCTCTTTTGTTTGATCATCCGTTTTACAGGCACCATTTGGAAACAATTAAGGTATGGAAATAAACATTTACAAACTCTGTATATGTAAATATTTCACAATGTACCGGTATATAAATGCGGTTTATAGTCCAGTGCGGCTAATACAGTATATGTATGTATGTACAGTATACTCAAATTTAGTGGGTGCGGTTTATATGTAGATTCGGTTTATAGCCCGGAAAATACGGTAAATGAATTATGCTAATGTGTTTTATACGCTCTACATTGCTAGAAATAATGTCTGTGTAACATGTATTTAATATTAATAGAGTAAACTTGTATTAACTATTTATACACTAAACATGTATTTAATATTAATACACTAAACATGTATTTAATATTAATACAAAAACATGTAATTATTATTCTTACACTTAATATGTATTTAATATTAATACAAAAACATGTATTTAATTTTAATAAACTAAAAATATATTTAATATTAATACACTAAACATTTATTTAATATTTATACCCTAAACATGTATTTAATATTAATACAGTAAACTTGTATTAAATATTTATACACTAAACACGTATTTAATATTTATACACTAAAGATGTATTTAACATTTATACACTATAAATGTATTTAATATTAATACACTAAACATGTATTTAATATTTATACACTAAACATGTATTTAATATTAATACAAAAACATGTATTTAATTTTAATAAACTAAACATATATTTAAAATTAATACACTAAACATGTATTTAATATTTATACACTAAACATGTATTTAATATTCATACACTAAACATGTAGTTATTATTCATACACTAAACATGTATTTAATATTAATACAGTAAACATGTATTAAATATTTATACACTAAACATGTATTTAATATTCATTCAATAAACATGTAGTTATTATTCTTACACTTAATATGTATTTAATATTAATACAAAAACATGTATTTAATTTTGATAAACTAAACATATATTTAATATTAATACACTAATAATGTATTTAATATTTATACACTAAGCATGTATTCAACTTTTATACACTAAACATGTTTTTAATATTAATACACTAAACATGTATTTAATATTAATACAAAAACATGTATTTAATTTTAATAAACTAAACATATATTTAATATTTATACACTAAACATGTGTTTAATATTTATACACTAAACATGTATTTAATGTTAATACACTAAACATGTATTTAATATTAATACAAAAACATGTATTTAATTTTAATAAATTAAACATATATTTAATATTAATACACTAAACATGTCTTTAATATTAATACACTAAACATGTATTTAATATTCATACACTAAACATGTAGTTATTATTCATACACTAAACATGTATTTAATATTAATACAGTAAACATGTATTAAATATTTATACACTAAACATGTATTTAATATTCATTCAATAAACATGTAGTTATTATTCTTACACTTAATATGTATTTAATATTAATACAAAAACATGTATTTAATTTTAATAAACTAAACATATATTTAATATTTATACACTAAACATGTATTTAATATTTTTACACTAAACGTGTATTTAATATTCATACACTAAAAGTGTATTTAATATTTATACACTAAATATGTATTTAATATTCATACACTAAACATGTATTTAATATTCATACACTAAACATGTATTTAATATTACTACACCGAACATGTATTTAATAATCATATACTAAACGTATATGTAATTATATACTAATCATATATTTAATATTCATACAGTAAACATGTATTTATTATCCTCTAAATAAGGCACACTTGGAAATAATGAATTTCTTTATGTGTGCAGTTGCGGCAGAAGTCCACAGGAGGGCGCACGTTCCCTCTTAATAAGTCCGGTCCTCTCCGTCTCTCTCTCTCTCTTTTTCCTTTTTTTTTGTTTCTTTTATTTTTTTTTACATAAGTTTGGTTTCTCATACACTTATATTTATAAACTAAACATGTATTTAATATTAATACAATAAACATATATTTAATATTTATACAAAAACATGTATTTAATTTAATAAACTAAACATGTATTTAACATTTATACACTAAACATGTATTTAATATTAATACACTAAACATGTATTTAATATTAATACACTAAACATGTATTTAATATTAATACAAAAACATGTATTTAATTTTAATAAACTAAACATATATTTAATATTAATACACTAAACATGTATTTAATATTAATACAAAAACATGTATTTAATTTTAATAAACTAAACATATATTTAATATTAATACACTAAACATGTATTTAATATTTTTACACTAAACGTGTATTTAATATTTATACACTAAACATGTATTTAATATTTATACACTAAACATGTATTTAATATTAATACACTAAACATGTATTTAATATTTATACACTAAACATGTATTTAATATTAATACAAAATATGTATTTAATTTTAATAAACTAAATATAAAATTTAATATTAATACACTAAGCATGTATTTAATATTTATACACTAAACATGTATTTAATATTAATACAAAAACATTTATTTAATTTTAATGCACTAAACATGTATTTAATATTCATACACTAAACAAGTAGTTATTATTAATACACTAAACATGTATTTAATATTCATACACTAAACATTGATTTAATATTAATACACTAAACATGTATTTAATATTTATACAATAAACATGTATTTAATATTTATACACTAAACATGTATTTAATATTAATATACTGAACATGTATTTAATAATCATATACTAAACGTATATGTAATTATACACTAATCATATATTTAATATTCATACAGTAAACATGTATTTATTATCCTCTAAATAAGCCACATTTGGAAATAATGAATTTCTTTATGTGTGCAGTTGCGGCAGAAGTCCACAGGAGGGCGCACGTTCCCTCTTAATAAGTCCTGTCCTCTCTGTCTCTCTCTCTCTTTTTCCTTTTTTCTTTGTTTCTTTTATTTTTTTTACATAAGTTTGGTTTCTCATACACTTATATTTATACACTAAACATGTATTTAATATTAATACACTAAACATGTATTTAATATTTATACACTAAACATGTATTTAATATTAATACAAAAACATGTATATAATTTTAATAAACTAAACATATATTTAATATTCATACACTAAACATGTATTCAACATTTATACACTAAACATGTATTTAATATTAATACACTAAACATTTATTTAATATTAATACACTAAACATGTATTTAATATTAATACAAAAACATGTATTTAATTTTAATAAACTAAACATATATTTAATATTAATACACTAAACATGTTTTAAATATTTATACACTAAACATGTATTTAATATTCATTCAATAAACATGTAGTTATTATTCTTACACTTAATATGTATTTAATATTAATACAAAAACATGTATTTAATTTTAATAAACTAAACATATATTTAATATTAATACGCTAAACATGTATTTAATATTTTTACACTAAACGTGTATTTAATATTTATACACTAAAAGTGTATTTAATATTAATACACTAAACATGTATTTAATATTTATACACTAAACATGTATTTAATATTCATACACTAAACATGTATTTAATATTAATACACAAACATGTATTTAATCTTTATACACTAAGCATGTATTTAATATTAATACAAAAACATTTATTTAATTTCAATACACTAAACATGTATTTAATATTCATACACTAAACATGTAGTTATTATTCATACACTAAACATGTATTTAGTATTAATACGGTAAACCTGTATTTAATATTTATACACTAAACATGTATTTAATATTAATACAAAAACATGTATTTAATTTTAATAAACTAAACACATATTTAATATTAATACACTAAATATGTATTTAATATTTATACACTAAACATGTATTTAATATTAATACAAAAACATGTATTTAATTTTAATAAACTAAACATGTATTTAATATTAATACAGTAAACATGTATTTAATATTTTTACACTAAACGTGTATTTAATATTTATACACTAAACATGTATTTAATATTTATACACTAAACATGTATTTAATATTAATACACTAAACATGTATTTAATATTTATACACTAAACATGTATTTAATATTAATACAAAATATGTATTTAATTTTAATAAACTAAATATAAAATTTAATATTAATACACTAAACATGTATTTAATATTTATACACTAAGAATGTATTTAATATTCATACACTAAACATGTATTTAATATTTATACACTAAACATGTATTTAATATTAATACAAAAACATGTATTTAATTTTAATACACTAAACATGTATTTAATATTCATACACTAAACAAGTAGTTATTATTAATACACTAAACATGTATTTAATATTCATACACTAAACATTGATTTAATATTAATACACTAAACATGTATTTAATATTTATACACTAAACATGTATTTAATATTCATACACTAAACATGTATTTAATATTTATACAATAAACATGTATTTAATATTTATACACTAAATATGTATTTAATATTAATATACTGAACATGTATTTAATAATCATATACTAAACGTATATGTAATTATACACTAATCATATATTTAATATTCATACAGTAAACATGTATTTATTATCCTCTAAATAAGCCACATTTGGAAATAATGAATTTCTTTATGTGTGCAGTTGCGGCAGAAGTCCACAGGAGGGCGCACGTTCCCTCTTAATAAGTCCTGTCCTCTCTGTCTCTCTCTCTCTCTTTTTCCTTTTTTCTTTGTTTCTTTTATTTTTTTTACATAAGTTTGGTTTCTCATACACTTATATTTATACACTAAACATGTATTTAATATTAATACACTAAACATGTATTTAATATTTATACACTAAACATGTATTTAATATTAATACAAAAACATGTATATAATTTTAATAAACTAAACATATATTTAATATTCATACACTAAACATGTATTCAACATTCATACACTAAACATGTATTTAATATTAATACACTAAACATTTATTTAATATTAATACACTAAACATGTATTTAATATTAATACAAAAACATGTATTTAATTTTAATAAACTAAACATATATTTAATATTAATACACTAAACATGTTTTAAATATTTATACACTAAACATGTATTTAATATTCATTCAATAAACATGTAGTTATTATTCTTACACTTAATATGTATGTAATATTAATACAAAAACATGTATTTAATTTTAATAAACTAAACATATATTTAATATTAATACGCTAAACATGTATTTAATATTTTTACACTAAACGTGTATTTAATATTTATACACTAAAAGTGTATTTAATATTAATACACTAAACATGTATTTAATATTTATACACTAAACATGTATTTAATATTCATACACTAAACATGTATTTAATATTAATACACAAACATGTATTTAATCTTTATACACTAAGCATGTATTTAATATTAATACAAAAACATTTATTTAATTTCAATACACTAAACATGTATTTAATATTCATACACTAAACATGTAGTTATTATTCATACACTAAACATGTATTTAATATTAATACGGTAAACCTGTATTTAATATTTATACACTAAACATGTATTTAATATTAATACAAAAACATGTATTTAATTTTAATAAACTAAACACATATTTAATATTAATACACTAAATATGTATTTAATATTTATACACTAAACATGTATTTAATATTAATACAAAAACATGTATTTAATTTTAACAAACTAAACATGTATTTAATATTAATACAGTAAACATGTATTAAATATTTATACACTAAACATGTATTTAATATTCATACAATAAACATGTAGTTATTATTCTTACACTTAATATGTATTTAATATTAATACAAAAACATGTATTTAATTTTAATAAACTAAACATGTATTTAATATTAATACACTAAACATGTATTTAATATTTATACACTAAACATGTATTTAATATTAATACACTAAACATTTAGTTATTATTTATACACTAAACATGTATTTAATATTAATACAGTAAACATGTATTAAATATTTATACACTAAACATGTATTTAATATTCATACACTAAACATGTATTTAATATTAATACACTAAACATGGTTTTAATATTCATACACTAATCATGTATGTAATATTAATACACTAATCATGTATTTAATATTTATACACTAAATATGTATTTAATATTTATACACTTAACATTTATTTAATATTTATACACTAAACATGTATTTAAAATGAATACACTAATCATGTATTTAATATTCATACATTAAACATGTATTTAATATTCATACATTAAACATGTATTTAATATTTATACACTAAACATGTATTTAATATTCATACACGAAACATGTATTTAATATTTATACACTAAACATGTATTTAATATTTATACACTAAACATGTATTTAATATTCATACACGAAACATGTATTTAATATTTATACACTAAACATGTATTTAATATTCATACAATAAACATGTATTTAATATTCTTACACTTAATATGTATTTAATATTAATACAAAAATATGTATTTAATTTTAATAAACTAAACATATATTTAATATTAATACACTAAACATGTATTTAATATTTATACATCAAACATGTATTTAATATTCATACAGTAAACATGTAGTTATTATTTATACACTAAACATGTATTTAATATTAATACAGTAAACATGTATTAAATATTTATACACAAAACATGTATTTAATATTCATACAATAAACATGTAATTATTATTCTTACACTTAATATGTATTTAATATTAATACAAAAATATGTATTTAATTTTAATAAACTAAACATATATTTAATATTAATACACTAAACCTGTATTTAATATTTATACACTAAACATGTATTTAATATTAATACAAAAACATGTATTTAATTTTAATAAACTAAACACATATTCAATATTAATACACTAAACATGTATTTAATATTTATACACTAAACATGTATTTAATATTAATACAAAAACATGTATTTAATTTTAATAAACTAAACATATATTTAATATTAATACACTAAACATGTATTTAATATTTATACACTAAACATGTATTTAATATTCATTGCATCATTTGAAGATGTCACCACTACCTGCTGCATGCAGGCTGCTGCTGCTGCTGGCGTTGTAGCCATGGACATCTTCTTCCATGTAATGAACTTTGCTGGTTTAAGGAAAAGACGAGATGGCGCCCAAGGCTGATTATAGTGAACTTAAAAAAGCGATCGATACTCTGATCGAGGAAGTTGCTACAATCAAGGAGCAGCAGAAAACAATCATGGCCCTTGTTGTGCAGCTGGATCAGATAAGAGCTGACAATTCGGAGAAAGACAAGAAAATTGCAATTCTGGAGAACAGAGTTGCTGATTTTGAGCAGTATACACGGATCAATGACGTGATCATCACCGGACTTAGCATCAAACCCCGGTCTTACGCACGAGCTGTAACCCCAGAAAATCGAGGGGAGCCGGCGGAGTTGGATGTCATTTCAATTGAGCGACAGGTAGCGGTCTTCATGCAGTCCAAGGATATACAACTGGACTGTAACAGCATCGAAGCATGTCACCTTTTGCCCAGGAGGGGGACAAACGACAAGCCGAGCGTTATCCTGAGGTTTGTAAACAGGAAGCACAAGATCGCGTTGCTAAAACAGGGAAGGAAGCTAAAAGGAACAAACGTTTACATGAACGACCATTTGACCAAACGAAATGCTGATATAGCTCGAAAAGCACGCCAAATGAGAAGAGAGAAGAAAATTCTACAAACTTGGACAGCGAACTGTAAAGTATTCATCAAACTCAACGGTACTCCGGAGAACGCCGAAGTGCTGGTGATTAGAAACATGGAAGATCTGAACGAATATGACGTTTGAACTGGACTGTAAGGTAAAAGCAACTAAACACAATCATGACACACATTGACAATACGCAAGATGCCACCCATGACACGAGCCACATCATTCAGTTGATAAATGAATATGACAATGTACAGTTGAAAGCATCCCAATACACTGAGCACCACCTACAAGACATGGAACAGGATGTAGACCCGGACAATAATTTCCTCCTCAATATCAATGAGAACTGCTGCTACTATACCAATGAACAGTACAACCAGAATATTATTACTAAAGGCAAATGATCAATTATCCATTTTAATAGTAGAAGCTTAAATAGGAATTTCAAGGACATCAATGACTATTTACACACATTTTCACAACCATTTAACATAATTGCAGTATCTGAAACTTGGATTAACAGTGAAAACGTGTCAGATTTTGAACTGGATGGTTATGACTTTATTAATATAAATAGACAAAACAAGGGGGGTGGAGGGGTGGCAATCTATGTGGATAGCACCTTGAGATTCAAACGTCTGGATGATATGACAACTGTGGTTGATAACCTACTTGAATGTCTAACGGTTGAAATTTGTATGGAAAAAAGTAGAAATGTCATTATTAGTTGTATATACAGATCACCAGGTGCAAGCATTGCACATTTTACAGATTGGATGGAATGCATGTTTTCAAAGAAGAGTAATGTTAATAAAGCTGTCTTCATTTGTGGAGACTTTAATATCGACCTTTTAAATCCCAGTAAAAATAACGATATAGTTAATTTCATTGACACAATGTACAGTATTTTGTATCCCAAAATCACCAGACCTAGTCGAATTTCATCCCACTCTGCCACTCTAATCCACAACATATTTACCAACGATATTGAAAATAAGACCGTAAGTGGGCTATTGATCAAAGATATCACTGACCACCTCCCAGTTTTTCTGATATTTGATGGTAACTACAGGACAAAAAAATTAGAAAAGCCAACCCAATACAGAAGAAGGAGATCAGAGGAATCCATTAGTTCATTTAAACATGATTTACTGGAGCAGAATTGGGATGTAATTTATGAAAATGGTGATGTTAATAGTGCTTACAATATATTTTTGAGAATATTTAGGTCATTATATGATAAAAATGGCCCAATAAAAGAATGCATCAGCAAAGGAAAGTATACAAATTGTCCTTGGATCACAAAGGGATTGCAAAATGCTTGTAAAAAGAAAAACACTCTTTACAGGGAATTTATAAGATTGAAAACAAAAGAAGCAGAAAATAAATATAAAAAATATAAAAACAAGTTAACTAATATTATGAGGTCAAATAAGAGGGATTATTATAAGAAATTACTAGATGATAATAAAAATAATATCAAAGGAATATGGAATTTATTAAACAGTATTATAAGAAACAGTACCTCTTCAAATAACTATCCAACGTATTTCATGAATGATGGTAAAGAAAATGATAATATTGAAGATGTAGCTAATGCCTTCAATAAATTCTTTGTGAGTATTGGACCCGAACTTGCAGCAAAAATCCCAGATCCACGGACAACTGGTAAAAATATCAATCAATCAATCAATCAATGTTTACTTATATAGCCCTACATCACTAGTGTATCAAAGGGCTGCACAAACCACCACGACATCCTCGGTAGGCCCACATAAGGGCAAGGAAAACTCACACCCAGTGGGACGTCGGTGACAATGATGACTATGAGAACCTTGGAGAGGAGGAAAGCAATGGATGTCGAGCGGGTCTAACATGATACTGTGAAAGTTCAATCCACAATGGATCCAACACAGTCGCGAGAGTCCAGTCCAAAGCGGATTCAACACAGCAGCGAGAGTCCCGTTCACAGCGGAGCCAGCAGGAAACCATCCCAAGCGGAGGCGGATCAGCAGCGCAGAGATGTCCCCAGCCGATACACAGGCAAGCAGTACATGGCCACCGGATCGGACCGGAAGAAAAAGAAAAGAAACGGCAGATCAACTGGTCTAAAAAGGGAGTCTATTTAAAGGCTAGAGTATACAAATGAGTTTTAAGGTGAGACTTAAATGCTTCTAGTGAATAAAAATATGGAGGGATTGTTGGAGATAAATCTCAATTCTATGTTTTTAAATGCAGTGGGTGAAGAAGAAGTGTTGGATATTGTAAACAAATGTAAGAACAAAATGTCCACAGACTGCAATGACATTAGTATGGCATTGGTGAAAAATGTCATTACAGGAATATCAAAACCATTAACATATATCTGTAATCTGTCATTTCAAACCGGCACATTTCCGAATGAAATGAAAATAGCTAAAGTTATACCTCTGTTTAAAACTGGGAGCAAACATCACTTCACAAACTATAGACCCGTCTCTTTACTTCCACAATTCTCTAAAATATTAGAACAACTATTCAATAACAGGTTAGATGCATTTATAGAAAAACATCATTTACTCCCTGACTGTCAATATGGGTTTAGATCAAAGAGATCTACATCAATGGCAATCATTGAAACAATAGAGGAAATCACAAATGCCATAGACAAGAAACAATATGCAATGGGAATATTTATTGATCTAAAAAAAGCATTTGACACAATTAACCATGATATATTAATCAATAAAATGGAAAAGTATGGAATCAGGGGAGTTGTACTAGACCGGCTTAAAAGTTACTTAAATAAGAGACAACAGTTTGTGGAGTTGGGGAATTGCTGTTCATCGTGTTTGGTTGGACATTGCTTGTGGTGTCCCCCAGGGGTCAGTGTTGGGGCCAAAATTGTTCATCCTGTATATCAATGATATCTGTAAAGTGTCTACATTATTGAAATTAGTGTTATTTGCTGATGACACTAATATTTTTTGTTCAGGGGATGATTTAAATCAATTACAGGAAGTCATTATGGAATAAATGAGTAAACTAAAAGCTTGGTTTGACTATAATAAATTGTCATTAAACCTGACTAAGACTAAGTTAATGCTGTTTGGAAAGAGGACACGTGAAACAAGGGTACAGATACAAATAGATGGGGTGGATATTGAAAGGGTTTTTGAAATAAAATTCCTTGGAGTTACAATTGACTATCAAATTAACTGGAAAGCACATATAAAACATGTACAGTCTAAGCTGTCAAGAAGCATCTCAGTAATAAATAAAGCAAAGCAGGTTCTAGATCACAAATCACTCCACATGCTCTACTGTTCATTAGTTTTACCATATTTAACCTACTGTGTGGAAGTCAGGGGGAATAATTATAAAAGCTCATTAAACTCAATAACTATACTTCAGAAAAGAGCTGTACGTATCATCAACAATGTGGGATACTCATTCACTATTCTTACAGTCAAAAATATTGAAATTTAATGATATTATTTTGTATCAAACTGCACAAATAATGTATAAAGCCAAAATAAATAAACTCCCAGGAAGCATTCAAAAATTGTTCAGCACACGAGAGGGGGATTATAACTTAAGGGGAAATTTTAATTTCAAAATGCTTAGTTGTAGAACGACCATCAAAAGTTTTTGTATTTCAGTCTGTGGAGTGAAACTATGGAATGGTTTGAATGTGGAGTTAAAGCAATGTCCAAACATAAACCAGTTTAAAAAGAAGTTTAGGTACATGCTATTCCAGAGGTACAGACATGAAGAAGGGCTTTGATATTTGGTTTCTTGCGTTACAAAAGAGTTAGGGGCTGCCCATTGAGGCACTGGTACTGCTGTTTTTTGGGGGTTTTTTCATGATACTATTTCCATGAGCACTTGTGGTAACGGTGTGGCTATGTATGTGTGTAGTGTGCATATGTATGTATATATTTATCATTTATTTATATACAAGCTCATTAAGTTTGTACATAGAGTGAACAAGGAAGTTCGAGCTCAGAGTAATTTATGATTTGAAGAAAAGGGGTGGGATTAAATAAGTGTATACTTCTTCTCACTCCTTTTCAAATATGTAAAAAAAAAAAAATAATAATAAAAAAAGTCGAATGCTCATTTGTTTTTTTTGTTTTTTTTATTCTTCATTGTTTTCTTTTTGTTATAATAGCCGTTAAGGCTATAGCACTGTATTGGATCATGCTTGCTCTTGTTTTTTTTTTTGTTTTTTTTTGCATATTTGAAATAAAAATATATCAATCAATCAATCAATCAATGTTTAGTGTATAAATATAAGTGTATGAGAAACCAAACTTATGTAAAAAAAAAATAAAAGAAACAAAAAAAAAAGGAAAAAGAGAGAGAGAGAGACGGAGAGGACCGGACTTATTAAGAGGGAACGTGCGCCCTCCTGTGGACTTCTGCCGCAACTGCACACATAAAGAAATTCATTATTTCCAAGTGTGCCTTATGTAGAGGATAATAAATACATGTTTACTGTATGAATATTAAATATATGTTTAGTATATAATTACATATACGTTTAGTATATGATTATTAAATACATGTTCAGTGTATTAATATTAAATACATGTTTAGTGTATGAATATTAAATACATGTTTAGTGTATTAATATTAAATACATTTTTAGTGTATAAATATTAAATACATGTTTAGTGTATTAATATTAAATATATGTTTAGTTTATTAAACTTAAATACATGTTTTTTGTGTTGATATTAAATACATGTTTAGTGTATGAATATTAAATACACGTTTAGTGTATGAATATTAAATACATGTTTAGTTTATGAATATTAAGTACATGTTTAGTGTATTAATATTAAATAAATGTTTAGTGTATAAATATTAAATACATGTTTAGTGTGTTAATATTAAATAAATGTTTAGTTTATTAAACTTAAATACATGTTTTTGTATTAATATTAAATACATGTTTAGTGTATGAATATTAAATACACGTTTAGTGTATGAATATTAAATACATGTTTAGTTTATGAATATTAAATACCTGTTTAGTGGATAAATAATAAATACATATTTAGTGTATTAATATTAAATACATGTTTAGTGTATGAATATTAAATACATGTTTAGTGTATTAATATTAAATACATGTTTAGTGTATGAATATTAAATACATGTTTAGTGTATAAATAATAACTACATGTTTAGTGTATGAATATTAAATACATGTTTAGTGTATAAATATCAAATACATGTTTAGTGTATTAATATTAAATATATGTTTAGTTTATTAAAATTAAATACATGTTTTTGTATTAATATTAAATACATGTTTAGTGTATGAATATTAAATACATGTTTAGTGTATTAATAACAAATACATGTTTAGTGTATTAATAATAAATACAAGTTTAGTGTATGAATATTAACTACATGTTTAGTGTATTAATATTAAATCCATGTTTAGTGTATGAATATTAAATACATGTTTAGTGTATTAAAATTAAATACATGTTTTTTGTATTAATATTAAATACAGGTTTTGTGTATGAATATTAAATACATGTTTAGTGTATGAATATTAAATACATGTTTAGTGTATTAATAATAACTACATGTTTAGTGTATGAATATTAAATACATGTTAATGTATAAATATTAAATACATGTTTAGTGTATAAATAATAACTACATGTTTAGTGTATGAATATTAAATACATGTTTAGTGTATAAATATTAAATACATGTTTAGTGTATTAATATTAAATACATGTTTAGTGTATTAATATTAAATCAATGTTTAGTGTATAAATATTAAATACATGTTTAGTGTATGAATATTAAATACATGTTTAGTGTATGAATATTAAATACATGTTTAGTGTATAAATATAAGTGTAAGGGAAACCAAACTTATGTAAAAAAAAAAAAAAGAAACAAAAAAAAGGAAAAAGAGAGAGAGAGAGACGGAGAGTACCGGACTTATTAAGAGGGAACGTGCGCCCTCCTGTGGACTTATGCCGCAACTGCACACATAAAGAAATTCATTATTTCCAAGTGTGCCTTATTTAGAGGATAATAAATACATGTTTACTGTATAAATATTAAATATATGATTAGTATATAATTACATATATGTTTAGTATATGATTATTAAATACATGTTCAGTGTAGTAATATTAAATACACGTCTAGTGTATGAATATTAAATACATGTTTAGTGTATGAATATTAAATACATGTTTAAAGTATGAATATTAAATACATGTTTAGTTTATGAATATTAAATACATGTTTAGTGTATAAATATTATATACATGTTTCGTGTATGAATATTAAATACATGTTTAGTGTATAAATATTAAATACATGTTAAGTGTATGAATATTAAATACATATTTAGTGTATGAATATTAAATACATGATTAGTGTATTAATATTAAATACATGTTTAGTGTATAAATATTAAATACATGTTTAGTGTATTAATATTAAATACATGTTTAGTGTATAAATAATAACTATATGTTTAGTGTATGAATATTAAATACATGTTTAGTGTATTAAAATCAAATACATGTTTTTTGTATTAATATTAAATACAGGTTTTGTGTATGAATATTAAATACATGTTTAGTGTATAAATATTAAATACATGTTTAGTGTATTAATAATAACTACATGTTTAGTGTATGAATATTAAATACATGTTAATGTATAAATATTAAATACATGTTTAGTGTATAAATAATAACTACATGTTTAGTGTATGAATATTAAATACATGTTTAGTGTATGAATATTAAATACATGTTTAGTGTATTAATATTAAATACATGTTTAGTGTATTAATATTAAATCAATGTTTAGTGTATAAATATTAAATACATGTTTAGTGTATGAATATTAAATACATGTTTAGTGTATGAATATTAAATACATGTTTAGTGTATAAATATAAGTGTAAGGGAAACCAAACTTATGTAAAAAAAAAAAAGAAACAAAAAAAAGGAAAAAGAGAGAGAGAGAGACGGAGAGTACCGGACTTATTAAGAGGGAACGTGCGCCCTCCTGTGGACTTTTGCCGCAACTGCACACATAAAGAAATTCATTATTTCCAAGTGTGCCTTATTTAGAGGATAATAAATACATGTTTACTGTATAAATATTAAATATATGATTAGTATATAATTACATATACGTTTAGTATATGATTATTAAATACATGTTCAGTGTAGTAATATTAAATACACGTCTAGTGTATGAATATTAAATACATGTTTAGTGTATGAATATTAAATACATGTTTAAAGTATGAATATTAAATACATGTTTAGTTTATGAATATTAAATACATGTTTAGTGTATAAATATTAAATACATGTTTCGTGTATGAATATTAAATACATGTTTAGTGTATAAATATTAAATACATGTTAAGTGTATGAATATTAAATACATATTTAGTGTATGAATATTAAATACATGATTAGTGTATTAATATTAAATACATGTTTAGTGTATAAATATTAAATACATGTTTAGTGTATTAATGTTAAATACATGTTTAGTGTATAAATAATAACTACATGTTTAGTGTATGAATATTAAATACATGTTTAGTGTATTAATATTAAATATATGTTTAGTTTATTAAACTTAAATACATGTTTTTGTATTAATATTAAATACATGTTTAGTATATAAATATCAAATACATGTTTAGTGTATTAATATTAAATCCATGTTCAGTGTATGAATATTAAATACATGTTTAGTGTATTAAAATTAAATACATGTTTTTGTATTAATATTAAAAATATGTTTAGTGTATGAATATTAAATACATGTTTAGTGTATTAATATTAAATATATGTTTAGTTTATTAAAATTAAATACATGTTTTTGTATTAATAATAAATACATGTTTGGTGTATAAATATTAAATGCATGTTTAGTGTAAAAATATTAAATACATGTTTAGTGTATAAATATTAAATACATGTTTAGTGTATTAATATTAAATATATGTTTTGTTTATTAAAATTAAATACATGTTTTTGTATTAATATTAAATACATGTTTAGTGTATTAATATTAAATACATGTTTAGTGTATGAATATTAAATACATGTTTAGTGTATGAATATTAAATACAAGTTTAGTGTATGAATATTAAATACAAGTTTAATGTGAAAATATTAAATACATGTTTAGTCTATTATTAAATTCCATTTTAGTGTATAATTATTAAATACATGTTTAGTGTATTAATATTAAATATATATTTTGTTTATAAAATTAAATACATGTTTTGGTATTAATATTAAATACATGTTAAGTGTATAAATATTAAATATATGTTTAGTGTATTAATATTAAATACATGTTTAGTGTATGAATAATAACTACATGTTTAGTGTATTAATAATAAATACATGTTTAGTGTATAAATATTAAATACACTTTTAGTGTAAAAATATTAAATACATATTTAGTGTATTAATATTAAATATATGTTTAGTTTATTAAAATTAAATACATGTTTTTGTATTAATATTAAATACATATTAATTGTAAGAATAATAACTACATGTTTATTGTATGAATATTAAATACATGTTTAGTGTATAAATATTTAATACATGTTTAGTGTATGAATATTAAATACATGTTTAGTGTATAAATATTAAATACATGTTTAGTGTATTAATATTAAATACATGTTTAGTGTATTAATATTAAATCAATGTTTAGTGTATAAATATTAAATACATGTTTAGTCCATTAATATTAAATATATGTTTAATTTATTAAACTTAAATACATGTTTTGTATTAATATTAAATACATGTTTAGTGTATAAATATTAAATACATGTTTCGTGTATGAATATTAAATACATGTTTACTGTATGAATATTAAATATATGATTAGTATACAATTACATATACGTTTAGTATATGATTATTAAATACATGTTCAGTGTAGTAATATTAAATACATGTCTAGTTTATGAATATTAAATACATGTTTAGTGTATAAATATTAAATACATGTTTCGTGTATGAATATTAAATGCATGTTTAGTGTATAAATATTAAATACATGTTAAGTGTATGAATATTAAATACATATTTAGTGTATGAATATTAAATACATGATTCGTGTATAATATTAAATACATGTTTAGTGTATAAATATTAAATACATGTTTAGTGTATTAATATTAAATACATGTTTAGTGTATAAATAATAACTACATGTTTAGTGTATGAATATTAAATACATGTTTAGTGTATTAATATTAAATATATGTTTAGTTTATTAAACTTAAATACATGTTTTTGTATTAATATTAAATACATGTTTAGTGTATAAATATTAAATACATGTTTAGTGTATTAATATTAAATACATGTTTAGTGTATTAATATTAAATCAATGTTTAGTGTATAAATATTAAATACATGTTTAGTGTATGAATATTAAATACATGTTTAGTGTATAAATATTAAATACATGTTTAGTGTATAAATATAAGTGTAAGG
The DNA here is from genome assembly GCF_033978795.1 of Nerophis ophidion. Classification (NCBI taxonomy): domain Eukaryota; kingdom Metazoa; phylum Chordata; class Actinopteri; order Syngnathiformes; family Syngnathidae; genus Nerophis; species Nerophis ophidion. Next base: position 107,947 of record NW_026906995.1, on the reverse strand, counting down.
GAAACCAAACTTATGTAAAAAAAAAAAAGAAACAAAAAAAAGGAAAAAGAGAGAGAGAGAGAGACGGAGAGTACCGGACTTATTAAGAGGGAACCTGCGCCCTCCTGTGGACTTCTGCCGCAACTGCACACATAAAGAAATTCATTATTTCCAAGTGTGCCTTATTTAGAGGATAATAAATACATGTTTACTGTATGAATATTAAATATATGATTAGTGTATGATTACATATACGTTTAGTATATGATTATTAAATACATGTTCAGTGTATTAATATTAAATACATGTTTAGTGTATGAATATTAAATACATGTTTAGTGTATAAATATTAAATATGTGTTTAGTGTATAAATATTAAATACACGTTTAGTGTATGAATATTAAATACATATTTAGTTTAAGAATATTAAATACATGTTTAGTGGATACATAATAAATACATATTTAGTGTATTAATATTAAATACATGTTTAGTGTATAAGTATTAAATACATGTTTAGTGTATTAATATTAAATATGTGTTTAGTTTATTAAAATTAAATACATGTTTTTGTATTATATTAAATACATGTTTAGTGTAGGAATATTAAATACATGTTTAGTGTATAAATGTTAAATACATGTTTAGTTTATGAATATTAAATACTTGTTTTTGTATTTATATTAAATACATGTTTAGTGTATGAATATTAAATACATGTTTAGTGTATGAATATTAAATACATGTTTAGTGTATGAATTTAATATACATGTTTAGTTTGAAAATATTAAATACATGTTTAGTGTATTAATATTAAATACATGTATAGTGTATTAATATTAAATATATGTTTAGTGTACAAATAGTAAAAATATGTTTAGTGTATAATATTAAATACATGTTTAGTTAATGAATATCAAATACATGATTAGTGTATTAATATTAAATACATGTTTAGTGTATGAATATTAAATACATGTTTAGTGTATAAATATTAAATACATGATTAGTATATAATTACATATGCGTTTAGTATATGATTATTAAATACATGTTCAGTGTATTAATATTAAATACGTGTTTAGTGTATGAATATTGAATACATGTTTAGTGTATAAATATTAAATACATGTTTAGTGTATTAATATTAAATCCATGTTTAGTGTATAAATATTAAATACATTTTCGTGTATAAATATTAAATACATGTTTAACGTATGAATATTAAATAGATGTTTAGTGTATGAATATTAAATACATGTTTAGTGTATACAAATTAAATACATGTTTCGTGTATGAATATTAAATACATGTTTATTGTATAAATATTAAATACATGTTTAGTGTATAAATATTAAATACATATTTAGTGTATGAATATTAAATACATGATTAGTATGAATGTTAAATACATGTTTAGTGTATTAATATTAAATACAAGTTTAATTTATTAAAATTAAATACATGTTTTTTGTATTAATATTAAATAGATGTTTGCTGTATAAATATTAAATACATGTATAGTGTATTAATATTAAATATATGTTTAGTGTACAAATAGTAAAAATATGTTTAGTGTACAAATAGTAAAAATATGTTTAGTGTATAAATATTAAATACATATTTAGTGTATGAATATTAAATACATGATTAGTGTATGAATGTTAAATACATGTTTAGTGTATTAATATTAAATATAAGTTTAATTTATTAAAATTAAATACATGTTTTTTGTATTAATAATAAATAGATGTTTGCTGTATAAATATTAAATACATGTATAGTGTATTAATATTAAATATATGTTTAGTGTACAAATAGTAAAAATATGTTTAGTGTATGAATATTAAATACATGTTTAGTGTATACATATTAAATACATGTTTAGTTTATTAATATTAAATACATGTTTAGTGTATAAATATAAGTGTATGAGAAACCAAACTTATGTAAAAAAAAAATAAAAGAAACAATAAAAAAAGGAAAAAGAGAGAGAGAGAGACGGAGAGGACCGGACTTATTAAGAGGGAACGTGCGCCCTCCTGTGGACTTCTGCCGCAACTGCACACATAAAGAAATTCATTATTTATACACTAAACATGTATTTAATATTAATACAAAAACATGTATTTAATTTTAATAAACGTAATATTTATTTAATATTAATACATTAAACATGTATTTAATATTCATAAACTAAACATGTATTTAACATTTATACACTAAACATGTATTTAATATTAATACACTAAACCTGTATTTAATATTTATACACTAAACATGTATTTAATATTCATACACTAAACATGTATTTAATATTAATACACTAAATATGTATTTATTATTTATCCACTAAACATGTATTTAATATTCATAAACTAAACTTGTATTTAATATTCATACACTAAACGTGTATTTAATATTCATACACTAAACATGTATTTAATATTAATACAAACACATGTATTTAATATTTATACACTAAACCAGTATTTAATATTAATACACTAAACATGTATTTAATAATCATACACTAAACATGTATTTAATATTAATACAAAAACATGTATTTAATATTCATACACTAAAAATGTATTTAATATTTATACACTAAACATGTATTTAATATTCATACATTAAACATGTATTTAATATTCATACACAAAAAATTTATTTAATATTTATACACTAAACATGTATTTAATATTCATACACTAAACATGTATTTGATATTTATACACTAAACATGTATTTAATATTCATACACTAAACATGTATTTAATATTTATACACTAAACATGTATTTAATATTCATACACTAAACATGTATTTAATATTAATACACTGAACATGTATTTAATAATCATATACTAAACGTATATGTAATTATACACTAATCATATATTTAATATTCATACAGTAAACATGTATTTATTATCCTCTAAAAAAGGCACACTTGGAAAAAATGAATTTCTTTATGTGTGCAGTTGCGACAGAACTCCACAGGAGGGCGCACGTTCCCTCTTAATAAGTCCGGTCCTCTCCGTCTCTCTCTCTTTTTTTCCTTTTTTTTTTGGTTTCTTTTATTTTTTTTTACATACGTTTGGTTTCCCATACACTTATATTTATACACTAAACATGTATTTAATATTTATACACTAAACATGTATTTAATATCAATACAAAAACATGTATTTAATTTGAATAAACTAAACATATATTTAATATTTATACACTAAACATGTATTTAACATTCATACACTAAACATGTATTTAATATTAATACACTAAACATGTATTTAATATTAATACACTGAACATGTATTTAATATGAATACAAAAACATGTATTTAATTTTAATAAACTAAACATGTATTTAATATTGATACACTAATCATGTATTTGATATTCATACACTAAACATGTATTTAATATTTATACAAAAAACATGTATTTAATATTTTTACATTAAACGTGTATTTAATATTCATACACTAAAAGTTTACTTAATATTTATACACTAAACATGTATTTAATATTAATACAAAAACATGTATTTAATTTTAATAAACTAAACATATATTTAATATTAATACACTAAACATGTATTTGATATTCATACACGAAACATGTATTTATTATTCATACACTAAACATGTATTTAATATTCATACACTAAACATGTATTTAATATTCATACAAAAACATGTATTTAATTTTAATAAACTAAACATATATTTAATAATAATACACTAAACATGTATTTAATATTTATACACTAAACATGTATTTAATATTAATACACTAAATATGTATTTATTATTTATCCACTAAACATGTATTTAATATTCGTACACTAAACATGTATTAAATATTCATACACTAAACGTGTATTTAATATTAATACAAAAACATGTATTTAAGTTTAATAAACCAAACATATATTTAATATTAATACACTAACCATGTATTTAATTTAAATAAACTAAACATATTTAATATTAATACACTAAACATGTATTTAATATTCATACACTAAACATGTATTTAATATTAATACACTAAACATGTATTTAATATTTATACACTAATCATGTATTTAATATTAATACACTAAACATGTATTTAATATTCATACACTAAACATGTATTTAATATTCATACATTAAACATGTATTTAATATTTATACACTAAATCTGTATTTAATATTAATACACTAAACATGTATTTAATATTTATACACTAAACATGTATTTAATATTAATACAAAAACATGTATTTAATTTTTAATAAACTAAACAAATATTTAATATTAATACAGTAAACATGTATTTAATATTTATACACTAAACATGTATTTAATATTCATACACTAGACATGTATTTAATATTCATAAACTAAACATGTATTTAATATTCATACACTAAACATGCATTTAATATTAATACAAACACATGTATTTAAGTTTAATAAACTAAACATATATTTAATATTAATACACTAAACATGTATTTATTATTTATACACTAAACATGTATTTAATATTAATACAAAAACATGTATTTAATTTTAATAAACTAAACATATATTTAATATTAATACACTAAACATGTATTTAATATTTATACACTAAACATGTATTTAACATTTATACACTAAACCTGTATTTAATATTAATACACTAAACATGTATTTAATATTAATACAAAAACATGTATTTAATTTTAATAAACTAAACATATATTTAATATTAATACACTAAACATGTATTTAATATTTATACACTAAACATGTATTTAACATTTATATATTAAACATGTTTTTAATATTTATACACTAAACATGTATTTAATATTAATACAAAAACATGTATTTAATTTTAATAAACTAAACATATTTAATATTAATACACTAAACATGTATTTAATATTTATACACTAAACATGTATTTAACATTTATACACTAAACATATTTAATATTAATACACTAAACATGTATTCAATTTAAATGAACTAAACATATTTAATATTAATACACTAAACATGTATTCAATATTCATACACTAAACATGTATTTAACATTTATACACTAAACATGTATTTAATATTAATACACTAAACATGTATTTAATATTAATACAAAAACATGTATTTAATTTTAATAAACTAAACATATATTTAATATTAATACACTAAACATCTATTAATATTTATACACTAATCATGTATTTAATATTAATACAGTAATCATGTATTTAATATTCATACACTAAATATGTATTTAATATTTATACACTTAACATGTATTTAATATTTATACACGAAACATGTATTTAATATTCATACACTAAACATGTATTTAATATTCATACACTAAACATGTATTTAATATTCATACATTAAACATGTATTTAATATTTATACACTAAACCTGTATTAAATATTAATACACTAAACATGTATTTAATATTTATACACTAAACATGTATTTAATATTAATACAAAAACATGTATTTGATTTTAATAAACTAAACAAATATTTAATATTAATACACTAAACATGTATTTAATATTTATACACTAAACATGTATTTAATATTCATACACTAAACATGTAGTTATTATTTATACACTGAACATGTATTTAATATTAATACAGTAAACATGTATTAAATATTTATACACTAAACATGTATTTAATATTCATTCAATAAACATGTAGATATTATTCTTACACTTAATATGTATTCAATATTAATACAAAAACATGTGTTTAATTTTAATAAACTAAACATATATTTAATATTAATACACAAAAAATGTATTTAATATTTTTACACTAAACGTGTTTTTAATATTAATACACTAAACATGTATTTAATATTAATACAAAAACATGTATTTAATTTTAATAAACTAAACATATATTTAATATTAATACACTAAACAAGTATTTAATATGAATACACTAAACATGTATTTAATATTAATACACTAAACATGTATTTAATATTTATACACTAAAAATGTATTTAATATTAATACAAAAACATGTATTTAATATTCATACACTAAACATGTATTTAATATTTATACACTAATCATGTATTTAATATTTATACACTAAATATGTATTTAATATTTATACACTTAACATGTATTTAATATTCATACATGAAACATGTATTTAATATTTATACACTAAACATGTATTTAATATTCATACATTAAACTTGTATTTAATATTCATACACTAAACATGTATTTAATATTTATACACTAAACATGTATTTAATATTCATACACTAAACATGTATTTAATAGTTATAAACTAAACATGTATTTAATATTCATACACTAAACATGTATTTAATATTCATACACTAAACATTGATTTAATATTAATACACTAAACATGTATTTAATATTCATATACTAAACGTATATGTAATTATACACTAATCATATATTTAATATTCATACAGTAAACATGTATTTATTATCCTCTAGATAAGGCACACTTGGAAATAATGAATTTCTTTATGTGTGCAGTTGCGACAGAACTCCACAGGAGGGCGCACATTCCCTCTTAATAAGTCCGGTCCTCTCCGTCTCTCTCTCTTTTTTTCCTTTTTTTTTGGTTTCTTTTATTTTTTTTTACATACGTTTGGTTTCCCATACACTTATATTTATACACTAAACATGTATTTAATATTAATACACTAAACATGTATTTAATATTAATACACTGAACATGTATTTAATATTAATACAAAAACATGTATTTAATTTTAATAAACTAAACATGTATTTAATATTGATACACTAATCATGTATTTGATATTCATACACTAAACATGTATTTAATATTTATACAAAAAACATGTATTTAATATTTTTACATTAAACGTGTATTTAATATTCATACACTAAAAGTGTACTTAATATTTATACACTAAACATGTATTTAATATTAATACAAAAACATGTATTTAATTTTAATAAACTAAACATATATTTAATATTAATACACTAAATATGTATTTAATATTCATACACGAAACATGTATTTATTATTCATACACTAAACATGTATTTAATATTCATACACTAAACATGTATTTAATATTCATACAAAAACATGTATTTAATTTTAATAAACTAAACATATATTTAATAATAATACACTAAACATGTATTTAATATTTATACACTAAACATGTATTTAATATTAATACACTAAATATGTATTTATTATTTATCCACTAAACATGTATTTAATATTCATGAACTAAACATGTATTTAATATTCGTACACTAAACATGTATTAAATATTCATACACTAAACATGTATTTAATATTAATACAAAAACATGTATTTAAGTTTAATAAACTAAACATATATTTAATATTAATACACTAACCATGTATTCAATTTAAATAAACTAAACATATTTAATATTAATACACTAAACATGTATTTAATATTCATACACTAAACATGTATTTAACATTTATACACTAAACATGTATTTAATATTAATACGCTAAACATGTATTTAATATTAATACAAAAACATGTATTTAATTTTAATAAACTAAACATATATTTAATATTAATACACTAAACATGTATTTAATATTCATACACTAAACATGTATTTAATATTCATACACTAATCATGTATTTAATATTAATACAGTAATCATGTATTTAATATTCATACACTAAATATGTATTTAATATTTATACACTTAATATGTATTTAATATTTATACACGAAACATGTATTTAATATTCATACACTAAACATGTATTTAATATTCATACACTAAACATGTATTTAATATTCATACATTAAACATGTATTTAATATTTATACACTAAACCTGTATTTAATATTAATACACTAAACATGTATTTAATATTTATACACTAAACATGTATTTAATATTAATACAAAAACATGTATTTAATTTTAATAAACTAAACAAATATTTAATATTAATACACTAAACATGTATTTAATATTTATACACTAAACATGTATTTAATATTCATACACTAAACATGTAGTTATTATTTATACACTGACCATGTACTTAATATTAATACAGTAAACATGTATCAAATATTTATACACTAAATATGTATTTAATATTCATTCAACAAACATGTAGATATTATTCTTACACTTAATATGTATTCAATATTAATACAAAAACATTTATTTAATTTTAATAAACTAAACATATATTTAATATTAATACACAAAAAATGTATTTAATATTTTTACACTAAACGTGTTTTTAATATTAATACACTAAACATGTATTTAATATTAATACAAAAACATGTATTTAATTTTAATAAACTAAACATATATTCAATATTAATACACTAAACATGTATTTAATATTTATACACTAAACATGTATTTAATTTTAATAAACTAAACATATATTCAATATTAATACACTAAACATGTATTTAATATTTATACACTAAACATGTATTTAATATTCATACACTAAACATGTAGTTATTATTTATACACTAAACATGTATTTAATATTAATACACTAAACATGTATTTAATATTAATACACTAAACATGTATTTAATATTTATATGCTAATCATGTATTTAATATTAATACACTAATCATGTATTTAATATTCATACACTAAATATGTATTTAATATTTATACACCTAACATGCATTTAATATTTATACACGAAACATGTATTTAATATTTATACACTAAACATGTATTTAATATTCATACATTAAACATGTATTTAATATTCATACACTAAACATGTATTTAATATTCATACATTAAACATGTATTTAATATTTATACACTAAACCTGTATTTAATATTAATACACTAAACATGTATTTAATATTTATACACTAAACATGTATTTAACATTAATACAAAAACATGTATTTAATTTTTAATAAACTAAACATATATTTAATATTAATACACTAAACATGTATTTAATATTCATACACTAAACATGTAGTTATTATTTATACACTGAACATGTACTTAATATTAATACAGTAAACATGTATTAAATATTTATACACTAAACATGTATTTAATATTCATTCAATAAACATGTAGATATTATTCTTACACTTAATATGTATTCAATATTAATACAAAAATATGTATTTAATTTTAATAAACTAAACATATATTTAATATTAATACACTAGACATGTATTTAATAGTTTTACACTAAACGTGTTTTTAATATTTATACATAAAATGTATTTAATATTAATACAAAAACATGTATTTAATTTTAATAAACTAAACATATATTTAATATGAATACACTAAACATGTATTTAATATTCATACACTAAACATGTAGTTATTATTTATACACTAAACATGTATTTAATATTAATACACTAAACATGTATTTAATATTAATACACTAAACATGTATTTAATATTTATATGCTAATCATGTATTTAATATTAATACACTAATCATGTATTTAATATTCATACACTAAATATGTATTTAATATTTATACACCTAACATGTATTTAATATTTATACACAAAACATGTATTTAATATTTATACACTAAACATGTATTTAATATTCATACATTAAACATGTATTTAATATTCATACACTAAACATGTATTTAATATTCATACATTAAACATGTATTTAATATTTATACACTAAACCTGTATTTAATATTAATACATTAAACATGTATTTAATATTTATACACTAAACATGTATTTAATATTGATACAAAAACATGTATTTAATTTTTAATAAACTAAACATATATTTAATATTAATACACTAAACATTTATTTAATATTTATACACTAAACATGTATTTAATATTCATACACTAAACATATAGTTATTATTTATACACTAACCATGTATTTAATATTAATACACTAATCATGTATTTAATATTTATACACTAAATATGTATTTAATATTTATACACTTAACATGTATTTAATATTTATACACGAAACATGTATTTAATATTTATACACTAAACATGTATTTAATATTCATACACTAAACATGTATTTAATATTAATACACTAAACATGTATTTAATATTAATACAAAAATATGTATTTAATTTGAATAAACTTAACATATATTTAATATTAATACACTAAACCTGTATTTAATATTAATACACTAAACATGTATTTAATATTTATACACTAAACATGTATTTAATATTAATACAAAAAAATGTATTTAATTTTTAATAAACTAAACATATATTTAATATTAATACACTAAACATGTATTTAATATTTATACACTAACATGTATTTAATATTCATACACTAAACATATAGTTATTATTTATACACTAAACATGTATTTAATATTAATACAGTAAACATGTATTAAATATTTATACACTAAACATATATTTAGTATCAATACAAAAACATGTCTTTAATTTTTAATAAACTAAACATGTATTTAATATTAATACACTAAACATGTATTTAATATTCATACACTAAACATGTATTTAACATTCATACACTAAACATGTATTTAATATTTATACACTAAACATGTATTTAATATTCATACACTAAAAATTTATTTAATATTAATACACTGAACATGTATTTAATAATCATATACTAAACGTATATGTAATCATACACTAATCATATTTTTAATTTTCATACAGTAAACATGTATTTATTATCCTCTAAATAAGGCACACTTGGAAATAATGAATTTCTTTATAGTGTGCAGTTGCGGCAGAACTCCACAGGAGGGCGCAGATTCCCACTTAAAATAAATCCGGTCCTCTCCGTCTCTCTCTCCCTCTCTCTCTTTTTCCCTTTTTTTTTGTTTCTTTAATTTTTTTTTACATAAGTTTGGTTTCTCATAGATTTATATTTATACACTAAACATGTATTTAATATTAATACACTAAACATGTATTTAATATTTATACACTAAACATGTATTTAATATTAATACAAAAACATGTATTCAATTTTAATAAACTAAACATATATTTAATATTTATACACTAAACATGTATTTAACATTTATACACTAAACATGTATTTAATATTAATACACTAAACATGTATTTAATATTTATACACTAAACATGCATTTAATATTAATACAAAAACACTAATTTAATTTTAATAAACTAAACATATATTTAATATTATTACACTAAACATGTATTTAATATTCATACACTAAACATGTATTTAATATTCATACACTAAACATGTAGTTATTATTCATACACTAAACATATATTTAATATTCATACACTAAACATGTATTTAATATTTATACACTAATCATGTATTTAATATTAATACACTAATCATGTATTTAATATTCATACACTAAATATGTATTTAATATTTATACACTTAACATGTATTTAATATTCATACACGAAACATGTATTTAATATTTATACACTAAACATGTATTTAATATTCATACATTAAACATGTATTTAATATTCATACACTAAACATGTATTTAATATTCATACATTAAACATGTATTTAATATGTATAAAGTAAACATGTATTTAATATTCATACACGACACATGTATTTAATATTCATACATTAAACATATATTTAATATTCATACACTAAACATGTATTTAATATTTATACACTAAACATGTATTTAATATTAATACACTAAAAATGTATTCAATATTAATACACTAAACATGTATTTAATATTAATACAAAAATATGTATTTAATTTTAATAAACTAAACATATATTTAATATTAATACACTAAACATGTATTAAATATTTATACACTAAACATTTATTTAATTCTCATTCAATAAACATGTAGTTATTATTTTTACACTTAATATGTATTTAATATTAATACAAAAACATGTATTTAATTTTAATAAACTAAACATATATTTAATATTTTTACAATAAATGTGTATTTAATATTAATACACTAAAAGTGTATTTAATATTAATACACTAAACATGTATTTAATATTAATACACTAAACATGTATTTAATATTTTTACACTAAACGTGTATTTAATATTTATACACTAAAAGTGTATTTAATATTAATACACTAAACATGTATTTAATATTAATACACTAAACATGTATTTAATATTTATACACTAAACATGTATTTAATATTCATACACTAAACATGTATTTAATATTAATACACTAAACATGTATTTAATATTTATACACTAAACATGTATTTAATATTAATACAAAAACATGTATTTAATTTTAATAAACTTAATATATATGTAATATTAATACACTAAACATGTATTTAATATTCATAAACTAAACATGTATTTAACATTTATACACTAAACATGTATTTAATATTAATACACTAAACCTGTATTTAATATTTATACACTAAACATGTATTTAATATTTATACACTAAACATGTATTTAATATTAATACACTAAATATCTATTTATTATTTATCCACTAAACATGTATTTAATATTCATAAACTAAACATGTATTTAATATTCATACACTAAACATGTATTTAATATTAATACAAACACATGTATTTAAGTTTAATAAACTAAACATATATTTAATATTAATACACTAAACATGTATTTAATATTTATACAGTAAACAAGTATTTAATATTAATACAAAAACATGTACTTAATATTCATACGCTAAACATGTATTTAATATTAATACACTAAACATGTATTTAATATTTATACACTAAACATGTATTTAATATTAATACAAAAACATGTATTTAATTTGAATAAACTTAATATTTATTTAATATTAATACACTAAACATGTATTTAATATTCATAAACTAAACATGTATTTAATATTCATACACTAAACATGTATTTAATATTCATAAATTAAACATGTATTTAATATGTATAAAGTAAACATGTATTTAATATTCATACACGACACATGTATTTAATATTCATACATTAAACATATATTTAATATTCATACACTAAACATGTATTTAATATTTATACACTAAACATGTATTTAATATTAATACACTAAAAATGTATTTAATATTAATACACTAAACATGTATTTAATATTAATACAAAAATATGTATTTAATTTTAATAAACTAAACATATATTTAATATTAATACACTAAACATGTATTAAATATTTATACACTAAACATGTATTTAATTCTCATTCAATAAACATGTAGTTATTATTTTTACACTTAATATGTATTTAATATTAATACAAAAACATGTATTTAATTTTAATAAACTAAACATATATTTAATATTTTTACACTAAATGTGTATTTAATATTAATACATTAAAAGTGTATTTAATATTAATACACTAAACATGTATTTAATATTAATACACTAAACATGTATTTAATATTTTTACACTAAACGTGTATTTAATATTTATACACTAAAAGTGTATTTAATATTAATACACTAAACATGTATTTAATATTAATACACTAAACATGTATTTAATATTTATACACTAAACATGTATTTAATATTCATACACTAAACATGTATTTAATATTAATACACTAAACATGTATTTAATATTCATACACTAAACATGTATTTAATATTAATACAAAAACATGTATTTAATTTTAATAAACTTAATATATATGTAATATTAATACACTAAACCTGTATTTAATATTTATAAACTAAACATGTATTTCACATTTATACACTAAACATGTATTTAATATTTATAAACTAAACATGTATTTCACATTTATACACTAAACATGTATTTAATATTCATAAACTAAACATGTATTTAACATTTATACACTAAACATGTATTTAATATTAATACACTAAACCTGTATTTAATATTTATACACTAAACATGTATTTAATATTCATACACTAAACATGTATTTAATATTAATACACTAAATATGTATTTATTATTTATCCACTAAACATGTATTTAATATTCATAAACTAAACTTGTATTTAATATTCATACACTAAACGTGTATTTAATATTCATACACTAAACATGTATTTAATATTAATACAAACACATGTATTTAATATTTATACACTAAACCAGTATTTAATATTAATACACTAAACATGTATTTAATAATCATACACTAAACATGTATTTAATATTAATACAAAAACATGTATTTAATATTCATACACTAAAAATGTATTTAATATTTATACACTAAACATGTATTTAATATTCATACATTAAACATGTATTTAATATTCATACACAAAAAATGTATTTAATATTTATACACTAAACATGTATTTAATATTCATACACTAAACATGTATTTGATATTTATACACTAAACATGTATTTAATATTTATACACTAAACATGTATTTAATATTTATACACTAAACATGTATTTAATATTCATACACTAAACATGTATTTAATATTAATACACTGAACATGTATTTAATAATCATATACTAAACGTATATGTAATCATACACTAATCATATATTTAATATTCATACAGTAAACATGTATTTATTATCCTCTAAAAAAGGCACACTTGGAAAAAATGAATTTCTTTATGTGTGCAGTTGCGACAGAACTCCACAGGAGGGCGCACGTTCCCTCTTAATAAGTCCGGTCCTCTCCGTCTCTCTCTCTTTTTTTCCTTTTTTTTTTGGTTTCTTTTATTTTTTTTTACATACGTTTGGTTTCCCATACACTTATATTTATACACTAAACATGTATTTAATATTTATACACTAAACATGTATTTAATATTTATACACTAAACATGTATTTAATATTAATACAAAAACATGTATTTAATTTGTATAAACTAAACATATATTTAATATTTACACACTAAACATGTATTTAACATTCATACACTAAACATGTATTTAATATTAATACACTAAACATGTATTTAATATTAATACACTGAACATGTATTTAATATGAATACAAAAACATGTATTTAATTTTAATAAACTAAACATGTATTTAATATTGATACACTAATCATGTATTTGATATTCATACACTAAACATGTATTTAACATTTATACAAAAAACATGTATTTAATATTTTTACATTAAACGTGTATTTAATATTCATACACTAAAAGTGTACTTAATATTTATACACTAAACATGTATTTAATATTAATACAAAAACATGTATTTAATTTTAATAAACTAAACATATATTTAATATTAATACACTAAACATGTATTTAATATTCATACACGAAACATGTATTTATTATTCATACACTAAACATGTATTTAATATTCATACACTAAACATGTATTTAATATTCATACAAAAACATGTATTTAATTTTAATAAACTAAACATATATTTAATAATAATACACTAAACATGTATTTAATATTTATACACTAAACATGTATTTAATATTAATACACTAAATATGTATTTATTATTTATCCACTAAACATGTATTTAATATTCGTACACTAAACATGTATTAAATATTCATACACTAAACGTGTATTTAATATTAATACAAAAACATGTATTTAAGTTTAATAAACTAAACATATATTTAATATTAATACACTAACCATGTATTTAATTTAAATAAACTAAACATATTTAATATTAATACACTAAACATGTATTTAATATTCATACACTAAACATGTATTTAACATTTATACACTAAACATGTATTTAATATTAATACACTAAACATGTATTTAATATTAATACAAAAACATGTATTTAATTTTAATAAACTAAACATATATTTAATATTAATACACTAAACATGTATTTAATATTCATACACTAAACATGTATTTAATATTAATACACTAAACATGTATTTAATATTTATACACTAATCATGTATTTAATATTAATACACTAATCATGTATTTAATATTCATACACTAAATATGTTTTTAATATTTATACACTTAACATGTATTTAATATTTATACACGAAACATGTATTTAATATTCATACACTAAACATGTATTTAATATTCATACACTAAACATGTATTTAATATTCATACATTAAACATGTATTTAATATTTATACACTAAACCTGTATTTAATATTAATACACTAAACATGTATTTAATATTTATACACTAAACATGTATTTAATATTAATACAAAAACATGTATTTAATTTTTAATAAACTAAACAAATATTTAATATTAATACAGTAAACATGTATTTAATATTTATACACTAAACATGTATTTAATATTCATACACTAAACATGTAGTTATTATTTATACACTGAACATGTATTTAATATTAATACAGTAAACATGTATTAAATAATTATACACTAAACATGTATTTGATATTCATTCAATAAACATGTAGATATTATTCTTACACTTAATATGTATTCAATATTAATACAAAAACATGTATTTAATTTTAATAAACTAAACATATATTTAATATTATTACACTAAAAATGTATTTAATATTTTTACACAAAACGTGTTTTTAATATTAATACACTAAACATGTATTTAATATTTATACACTAAAAATGTATTTAATATTAATACAAAAACATGTATTTAATATTCATACACTAAACATGTATTTAATATTTATACACTAATCATGTATTTAATATTTATACACTAAATATGTATTTAATATTTATACACTTAACATGTATTTAATATGTATACAATAAACATGTATTTAATATTCATACATGAAACATGTATTTAATATTTATACACTAAACATGTATTTAATATTCATACATTAAACATGTATTTAATATTCATACACTAAACATGTATTTAATATTTATACACTAAACATGTATTTAATATTCATACACTAAACATGTATTTAATAGTTATACACTAAACATGTATTTAATATTCATACACTAAACATATATTTAATATTCATACACTAAACATTGATTTAATATTAATACACTAAACATGTATTTAATATTCATATACTAAACGTATATGTAATTATATACTAATCATATATTTAATATTCATACAGTAAACATGTATTTATTATCCTCTAAATAAGGCACACTTGGAAATAATGAATTTCTTTATGTGTGCAGTTGCGACAGAACTCCACAGGAGGGCGCACGTTCCCTCTTAATAAGTCCAGTCCTCTCCGTCGCTCTCTCTTTTTTTCCTTTTTTTTTTGGTTTCTTTTTTTTTTTTTTACATACGTTTGGTTTCCCATACACTTATATTTATACACTAAACATGTATTTAATATTAATACACTAAACATGTATTTAATATTTATACACTAAACATGTATTTAATATCAATACAAAAACATGTATTTAATTTGAATAAACTAAACATATATTTAATATTTATACACTAAACATGTATTTAACATTCATACACTAAACATGTATTTAATATTAATACACTAAACATGTATTTAATATTAATACACTGAACATGTATTTAATATTAATACAAAAACATGTATTTAATTTTAATAAACTGAAAATGTATTTAATATTGATACACTAATCATGTATTTGATATTCATACACTAAACATGTATTTAATATTTATACAAAAAACATGTATTTAATATTTTTACATTAAACGTGTATTTAATATTCATACACTAAAAGTGTACTTAATATTTATACACTAAACATGTATTTAATATTAATACAAAAACATGTATTTAATTTTAATAAACTAAACATATATTTAATATTAATACACTAAACATGTATTTAATATTCATACACGAAACATGTATTTATTATTCATACACTAAACATGTATTTAATATTCATACACTAAACATGTATTTAATATTCATACAAAAACATGTATTTAATTTTAATAAACTAAACATATATTTAATAATAATACACTAAACATGTATTTAATATTTATACACTAAACATGTATTTAATATTAATACACTAAATATGTATTTATTATGTATCCACTAAACATGTATTTAATATTCATGAACTAAACATGTATTTATTATTCGTACACTAAACATGTATTAAATATTCATACACTAAACATGTATTTAATATTAATACAAAAACATGTATTTAAGTTTAATAAACTAAACATATATTTAATATTAATACACTAACCATGTATTCAATTTAAATAAACTAAACATATTTAATATTAATACACTAAACATGTATTTAATATTCATACACTAAACATGTATTTAACATTTATACACTAAACATGTATTTAATATTAATACACTAAACATGTATTTAATATTAATACAAAAACATGTATTTAATTTTAATAAACTAAACATATATTTAATATTAATACACTAAACATGTATTTAATATTCATACACTAAACGTGTATTTAATATTCATACACTAAACATGTATTTAATATTCATACACTAAACATGTATTTAATATTTATACACTAAACATGTATTTAATATTAATACACTAAATATGTATTTATTATTCATCCACTAAACATGTATTTAATATTAATAAACTAAACATGTATTTAATATTCATACACTAAACGTGTATTTAATATTCATACACTAAACATGTATTTAATATTATACAAACACATGTATTTAAGTTTAATAAACTAAACATATATTTAATATTAATACGCTAAACATGTATTTAATATTTATACAGTAAACAAGTATTTAATATTAATACAAAAACATGTATTTAATATTCATACACTAAACATGTATTTAATATTAATACACTAAACATGTATTTAATATTTATACACTAAACATGTATTTAATATTAATACACTAAATATGTATTTATTATTCATCCACTAAACATGTATTTAATATTCATAAACTAAACATGTATTTAATATTCATACACTAAACGTGTATTTAATATTCATACACTAAACATGTATTTAATATTCATACACTAAACATTTATTTAATATTAATACAAAAACATGTATTTAATTTTTAATAAACTAAACATATATTTAATATTAATACACTAAACATGTATTTAATATTCATACACGAAACATGTATTTAATATTTTTACACTAAACATGTATTTAATATTCATACATTAAACATGTATTTAATATTCATACACTAAACATGTATTTAATATTTATACACTAAACATGTATTTAATATTAATACAAAAACATGTATTTAAGTTTAATAAACTAAACATATTTTTAATATTAATACACTAAACATGTATTTAATATTAATACAAAAACATGTATTTAATTTTAATAAACTAAACATATATTTAATATTATACACTAAACATGTATTTGATATATTAATACACTAAACATGTATTTAATATTCATACACTAAATATGTGGTTATTAATTATACACTAAACATGTATTTAATATTCATACACTAAACATGTATTTGATATTAATACACTAAACATTGATTTAATATTAATACACTAAACATGTATTTAATATTTGTACACTAAACATGTATTTAATATTAATACACAAAATATGTATTTATTATTTATCCACTAAACATGTATTTAATATTCATAAACTAAACATGTATTTAATATTCATACACTAAACGTGTATTTAATATTCATACACTAAACATGTATTTAATATTAATACAAACACATTTATTTAAGTTTAATAAACTAAACATATATTTAATATTAATACACTAAACATGTATTTAATATTTATACACTAAACATGTATTTAATATTAATACAAAAACATGTATTTAATTTCAATAAACTAAACATATTTAATATTAATACACTAAACATGTATTTAATATTTATACACTAAACATGTATTTAACATTTATACACTAAACATGTATTTAATATTAATACACTAAACATGTATTTAATATTAATACACTAATCATGTATTTAATATTCATACAATAAATATGTATTTAATATTTATACACTTAACATGTATTTAATATTTATACACGAAACATGTATTTAATATTAATACACTAAACATGTATTTAATATTCATACATTAAACATGTATTTAATAATCATACACTAAACATGTATTTAATATTCATACACTAAACATGTATTTAATATTCATACACTAAACATGTATTTAATATTAATACAAAAACATGTATTTAATTTTAATACACTAAACATATATTTAATATTAATACACTAAACATGTATTTATTATTTATACACTAAACATGTATTTAATATTCATACACTAAACATGTAGTTATTATTTATACACTAAACATGTATTTAATATTAATACAGTAAACATGTATTTAATATTTGTACACTAAACATGTATTTAATATTCATTCAATAAACATGTACTTATTATCCTTACACTTAATATGTATTTAATATTAATACAAAAACATGTATTTAATTTTAATAAACTAAACATATATTTAATATTAATACACTAAACATGTATTTAATATTTATACACTAAACATGTATTTAATATTCATACACTAAACATGTAGTTATTATTTATACACTAAACATGTGTTTAATATTAATACAGTAAACATGTATTAAATATTTATACACTAAACATGTATTTAATATTAATACAAAAACATGTATTTAATTTTAATAAACTAAATATATATTTAATATTAATACACTAAACATGTATTTAAGTTTTTTACACTAAACGTGTATTTAATATTCATACACTAAAAGTGTATTTAATATTCATACACTAAACATGTGTTTAATATTAATACACTAAACATGTATTTAATATTTATACACTAAACATGTATTTAATATTAATACACTAAATATGTATTTATTATATATCCACTAATCATGTATTTAATATTCATAAACTAAATATATATTTAATATTAGTACACTAAACATGTATTTAATATTAATACGCTAAACATGTATTTAATATTTTTACACTAAACATGTATTTAATATTCATACACTAAAAGTGTATTTAATATTCATACACTAAACATGTATTTAATTTTAATAAACTAAACATACGTTTAATATTATACACTAAACATGTATTTGATATATTAATACACAAAACATGTATTTAATATTCATACACTAAATAAGTAGTTATTAATTATACACTAAACATGTATTTAATATTCATACACTAAACATGTATTTGATATTAATACACTAAACATTGATTTAATATTATTACATTAAACATGTATTTAATATGTATACACTTAACATGTATTTAACATTAATACACTAAATATGTATTTATTATTTATCCACTAAACATGTATTTAATATTCATAAACTAAACATGTATTTAATATTCATACACTAAACGTGTATTTAATATTCATACACTAAACATGTATTTAATATTAATACAAACACATGTATTTAAGTTTAATAAACTAAACATATATTTAATATTAATACACTAAACATGTATTTAATATTTATACACTAAACATGTATTTAATATTAATACAAAAACATGTATTTAATTTTAATAAACTAAACATATTTAATATTAATACACTAAAAATGTATCTAATATTTATACACTAAGCATGTATTTAACATTTATACACTAAACATGTATTTAATATTAATACACTAAACATGTATTTAATATTAATACACTAATCATGTATTTAATATTTATACACTAAATATGTATTTAATATTTATACACTTAACATGTATTTAATATTTATACACGAAACATGTATTTAATATTTATACACTAAACATGTATTTAATATTCATACATTAAACATGTATTTAATAATCACACACTAAACATGTATTTAATATTCATACATTAAACATGTTTTTAATATTTATACACTAAACATGTATTTAATATTAATACAAAAACATCTATTCAATTTTAATAAACTAAACATATATTTAATGTTTATACACTAAACATGTATTTAACATTTATACACTAAACATGTATTTAATATTAATACACTAAACATGTATTTAATATTTATACACTAAACATGTATTTAATATTAATACAAAAACATTAATTTAATTTTAATAAACTAAACATATATTTAATATTATTACACTAAACATGTATTTAATATTCATACACTAAACATGTATTTAATATTCATACACTAAACATGTATTTTATATTCATACACTAATCATGTATTTAATATTAATACACTAAATATGTATTTAATATTTATACACTTAACATGTATTTAATATTCATACACGAAACATGTATTTAATATTCATACACTAAACATGTATTTAATATTCATACTTTAAACATGTATTTAATATTCATACACTAAACATGTATTTAATATTCATACACGAAACATGTATTTAATATTTATACACTAAACATGTATTTAATATTCATACATCAAACATATATTTAATACTCATACACTAAACATGTATTTAATATTAATACACTAAACATGTATTTAATATTAATACACTAAACATGTATTTAATATTAATACAAAAATATGTATTTAATTTTAATAAACTAAACATATATTTAATATTAATACACTAAACATGTATTTATTATTCATTCAATAAACATGTAGTTATTATTCTTACACTTAATATGTATTTAATATTAATACAAAAACATGTATTTAATTTTAATAAACTAAACATATATTTAATATTTTTACACTAAACGTGTACTTAATATTTATACACTAAAAGTGTATTTAATATTAATACACTAAACATGTATTTAATATTAATACACTAAACATGTATTTAATATTTTTACACTAAACGTGTATTTAATATTGATACACTAAAAGTGTATTTAATATTAATACACTAAACATGTATTTAATATAAATACACTAAACATATATTTAATATTTATACACTAAACATGTATTTAATATTCATACACTAAACATTTATTTAATATTAATACACTAAACATGTATTTAATATTTATACACTAAACATGTATTTAATATTAATACAAAAACATGTATTTAATTTTAATAAACTTAATTTATATTTAATATTAATACACTAAAC
Source organism: Nerophis ophidion (assembly GCF_033978795.1). Lineage (NCBI taxonomy): Eukaryota > Metazoa > Chordata > Actinopteri > Syngnathiformes > Syngnathidae > Nerophis > Nerophis ophidion. The sequence continues at coordinate 84,881 of NW_026906995.1, read as the reverse complement.
ATGTATTTAATATTCATAAACTAAACATGTATTTAACATTTATACACTAAACATGTATTTAATATTCATAAACTAAACATGTATTTAACATTTATACACTAAACATGTATTTAATATTAATACACTAAACCAGTATTTAATATTTATACACTAAACATGTATTTAATATTTATACACTAAACATGTATTTAATATTAATACACTAAATATGTATTTATTATTCATCCACTAAACATGTATTTAATATTAATAAACTAAACATGTATTTAATATTCATACACTAAACGTGTATTTAATATTCATACACTAAACATGTATTTAATATTAATACAAACACATGTATTTAAGTTTAATAAACTAAACATATATTTAATATTAATACGCTAAACATGTATTTAATATTTATACAGTAAACAAGTATTTAATATTAATACAAAAACATGTATTTAATATTCATACACTAAACATGTATTTAATATTATTACACTAAACATGTATTTAATATTTATACACTAAAAATGTATTTAATATTAATACACTAAATATGTATTTATTATTCATCCACTAAACATGTATTTAATATTCATAAACTAAACATGTATTTAATATTCATACACTAAACGTGTATTTAATATTCATACACTAAACATGTATTTAATATTCATACACTAAACATTTATTTAATATTAATACAAAAACATGTATTTAATTTTTAATAAACTAAACATATATTTAATATTAATACACTAAACATGTATTTAATATTCATACACGAAACATGTATTTAATATTTTTACACTAAACATGTATTTAATATTCATACATTAAACATGTATTTAATATTCATACACTAAACATGTATTTAATATTTATACAAAAATATGTATTTAATTTTAATAAACTAAACATATATTTAATATTAATACACTAAACATGTATTTAATATTTATACATCAAACATGTATTTAATATTCATACAGTAAACATGTAGTTATTATTTATACACTAAACATGTATTTAATATTAATACAGTAAACATGTATTAAATATTTATACACAAAACATGTATTTAATATTCATACACTAAACATGTATTTAATATTTATACAAAAATATGTATTTAATTTTAATAAACTAAACATATATTTAATATTCATACACGAAACATGTATTTAATATTTTTACACTAAACATGTATTTAATATTCATACATTAAACATGTATTTAATATTCATACACTAAACATGTATTTAATATTTATACAAAAACATGTATTTAATTTTAATAAACTAAACACATATTTAATATTAATACACTAAATATGTATTTAATATTTATACACTAAACATGTATTTAATATTAATACAAAAACATGTATTTAATTTTAATAAACTAAACATGTATTTAATATTAATACAGTAAACATGTATTTAATATTTTTACACTAAACGTGTATTTAATATTTATACACTAAACATGTATTTAATATTTATACACTAAACATGTATTTAATATTAATACACTAAACATGTATTTAATATTTATACACTAAACATGTATTTAATATTAATACAAAATATGTATTTAATTTTAATAAACTAAATATAAAATTTAATATTAATACACTAAACATGTATTTAATATTTATACACTAAGCATGTATTTAATATTCATACACTAAACATGTATTTAATATTTATACACTAAACATGTATTTAATATTAATACAAAAACATTTATTTAATTTTAATACACTAAACATGTATTTAATATTCATACACTAAACAAGTAGTTATTATTAATACACTAAACATGTATTTAATATTCATACACTAAACATGTATTTAATATTAATATACTGAACATGTATTTAATAATCATATACTAAACGTATATGTAATTATACACTAATCATATATTTAATATTCATACAGTAAACATGTATTTATTATCCTCTAAATAAGCCACATTTGGAAATAATGAATTTCTTTATGTGTGCAGTTGCGGCAGAAGTCCACAGGAGGGCGCACGTTCCCTCTTAATAAGTCCTGTCCTCTCTGTCTCTCTCTCTCTCTTTTTCCTTTTTTCTTTGTTTCTTTTATTTTTTTTACATAAGTTTGGTTTCTCATACACTTATATTTATACACTAAACATGTATTTAATATTAATACACTAAACATGTATTTAATATTTATACACTAAACATGTGTTTAATATTAATACAAAAACATGTATATAATTTTAATAAACTAAACATATATTTAATATTCATACACTAAACATGTATTCAACATTTATACACTAAACATGTATTTAATATTAATACACTAAACATTTATTTAATATTAATACACTAAACATGTATTTAATATTAATACAAAAACATGTATTTAATTTTAATAAACTAAACATATATTTAATATTAATACACTAAACATGTTTTAAATATTTATACACTAAACATGTATTTAATATTCATTCAATAACCATGTAGTTATTATTCTTACACTTAATATGTATTTAATATTAATACAAAAACATGTATTTAATTTTAATAAACTAAACATATATTTAATATTAATACGCTAAACATGTATTTAATATTTTTACACTAAACGTGTATTTAATATTTATACACTAAAAGTGTATTTGATATTAATACACTAAACATGTATTTAATATTCATACATTAAACATGTATTTAATATTCATACATTAAACATGTATTTAATATTTATACACTAAACATGTATTTAATATTCATACACGAAACATGTATTTAATATTTATACACTAAACATGTATTTAATATTCATACAATAAACATGTATTTAATATTCTTACACTTAATATGTATTTAATATTAATACAAAAATATGTATTTAATTTTAATAAACTAAACATATATTTAATATTAATACACTAAACATGTATTTAATATTTATACATCAAACATGTATTTAATATTCATACAGTAAACATGTAGTTATTATTTATACACTAAACATGTATTTAATATTAATACAGTAAACATGTATTAAATATTTATACACAAAACATGTATTTAATATTCATACAATAAACATGTAATTATTATTCTTACACTTAATATGTATTTAATATTAATACAAAAATATGTATTTAATTTTAATAAACTAAACATATATTTAATATTAATACACTAAACCTGTATTTAATATTTATACACTAAACATGTATTTAATATTAATACAAAAACATGTATTTAATTTTAATAAACTAAACACATATTCAATATTAATACACTAAACATGTATTTAATATTTATACACTAAACATGTATTTAATATTAATACAAAAACATGTATTTAATTTTAATAAATTAAACATATATTTAATATTAATACACTAAACATGTATTTAATATTAATACACTAAACATGTATTTAATATTCATACACTAAACATGTAGTTATTATTCATACACTAAACATGTATTTAATATTAATACAGTAAACATGTATTAAATATTTATACACTAAACATGTATTTAATATTCATTCAATAAACATGTAGTTATTATTCTTGCACTTAATATGTATTTAATATTAATACAAAAACATGTATTTAATTTTAATAAACTAAACATATATTTAATATTTATACACTAAACATGTATTTAATATTTTTACACTAAACGTGTATTTAATATTCATACACTAAAAGTGTATTTAATATTTATACACTAAACATGTATTTAATATTCATACACTAAACATGTATTTAATATTCATACACTAAACATGTATTTAATATTACTACACCGAACATGTATTTAATAATCATATACTAAACGTATATGTAATTATATACTAATCATATATTTAATATTCATACAGTAAACATGTATTTATTATCCTCTAAATAAGGCACACTTGGAAATAATGAATTTCTTTATGTGTGCAGTTGCGGCAGAAGTCCACAGGAGGGCGCACGTTCCCTCTTAATAAGTCCGGTCCTCTCCGTCTCTCTCTCTCTCTTTTTCCTTTTTTTTTGTTTCTTTTATTTTTTTTTACATAAGTTTGGTTTCTCATACACTTATATTTATACACTAAACATGTATTTAATATTAATACAATAAACATATATTTAATATTTATACAAAAACATGTATTTAATTTAATAAACTAAACATATATTTAATATTTATACACTAAACATGTATTTAACATTTATACACTAAACATGTATTTAATATTAATACACTAAACATGTATTTAATATTAATACACTAAACATGTATTTAATATTAATACAAAAACATGTATTTAATTTTAATAAACTAAACATATATTTAATATTAATACACTAAACATTTATTTAATATTAATACAAAAACATGTATTTAATTTTAATAAACTAAACATATATTTAATATTAATACACTAAACATGTATTTAATATTTTTACACTAAACGTGTATTTAATATTTATACACTAAACATGTATTTAATATTTATACACTAAACATGTATTTAATATTAATACACTAAACATGTATTTAATATTTATACACTAAACATGTATTTAATATTAATACAAAATATGTATTTAATTTTAATAAACTAAATATAAAATTTAATATTAATACACTAAGCATGTATTTAATATTTATACACTAAACATGTATTTAATATTAATACAAAAACATTTATTTAATTTTAATACACTAAACATGTATTTAATATTCATACACTAAACAAGTAGTTATTATTAATACACTAAACATGTATTTAATATTCATACACTAAACATTGATTTAATATTAATACACTAAACATGTATTTAATATTTATACAATAAACATGTATTTAATATTTATACACTAAACATGTATTTAATATTAATATACTGAACATGTATTTAATAATCATATACTAAACGTATATGTAATTATACACTAATCATATATTTAATATTCATACAGTAAACATGTATTTATTATCCTCTAAATAAGCCACATTTGGAAATAATGAATTTCTTTATGTGTGCAGTTGCGGCAGAAGTCCACAGGAGGGCGCACGTTCCCTCTTAATAAGTCCTGTCCTCTCTGTCTCTCTCTCTCTCTTTTTCCTTTTTTCTTTGTTTCTTTTATTTTTTTTACATAAGTTTGGTTTCTCATACACTTATATTTATACACTAAACATGTATTTAATATTAATACACTAAACATGTATTTAATATTTATACACTAAACATGTATTTAATATTAATACAAAAACATGTATATAATTTTAATAAACTAAACATATATTTAATATTCATACACTAAACATGTATTCAACATTTATACACTAAACATGTATTTAATATTAATACACTAAACATTTATTTAATATTAATACACTAAACATGTATTTAATATTAATACAAAAACATGTATTTAATTTTAATAAACTAAACATATATTTAATATTAATACACTAAACATGTTTTAAATATTTATACACTAAACATGTATTTAATATTCATTCAATAAACATGTAGTTATTATTCTTACACTTAATATGTATTTAATATTAATACAAAAACATGTATTTAATTTTAATAAACTAAACATATATTTAATATTAATACGCTAAACATGTATTTAATATTTTTACACTAAACGTGTATTTAATATTTATACACTAAAAGTGTATTTAATATTAATACACTAAACATGTATTTAATATTTATACACTAAACATGTATTTAATATTCATACACTAAACATGTATTTAATATTAATACACAAACATGTATTTAATCTTTATACACTAAGCATGTATTTAATATTAATACAAAAACATTTATTTAATTTCAATACACTAAACATGTATTTAATATTCATACACTAAACATGTAGTTATTATTCATACACTAAACATGTATTTAATATTAATACGGTAAACCTGTATTTAATATTTATACACTAAACATGTATTTAATATTAATACAAAAACATGTATTTAATTTTAATAAACTAAACACATATTTAATATTAATACACTAAATATGTATTTAATATTTATACACTAAACATGTATTTAATATTAATACAAAAACATGTATTTAATTTTAATAAACTAAACATGTATTTAATATTAATACAGTAAACATGTATTTAATATTTTTACACTAAACGTGTATTTAATATTTATACACTAAACATGTATTTAATATTTATACACTAAACATGTATTTAATATTAATACACTAAACATGTATTTAATATTTATACACTAAACATGTATTTAATATTAATACAAAATATGTATTTAATTTTAATAAACTAAATATAAAATTTAATATTAATACACTAAACATGTATTTAATATTTATACACTAAGCATGTATTTAATATTCATACACTAAACATGTATTTAATATTTATACACTAAACATGTATTTAATATTAATACAAAAACATTTATTTAATTTTAATACACTAAACATGTATTTAATATTCATACACTAAACAAGTAGTTATTATTAATACACTAAACATGTATTTAATATTCATACACTAAACATTGATTTAATATTCATAAACTAAACATGTATTTAATATTCATACACTAAACGTGTATTTAATATTCATACACTAAACATGTATTTAATATTCATACACTAAACGTGTATTTAATATTCATACACTAAACATGTATTTAATATTAATACAAACACATGTATTTAAGTTTAATAAACTAAACATATATTTAATATTAATACACTAAACATGTATTTAATATTTATACACTAAACATGTATTTAATATTAATACAAAAACATGTATTTAATTTTAATAAACCAAACATATATTTAATATTAATACACTAAACATGTATTTAACATTTATACACTAAACATATATTTAACATTTATACACTAAACATGTTTTTAATATTAATACACTAAACATGTATTTAATATTAATACAAAAACATGTATTTAATTTTAATAAACTAAACATATATTTAATATTAATACACTAAACATGTATTTAATATTTATACACTAAACATGTATTTAACATTTATACACTAAAAATGTTTTTAATATTAATACACTAAACATGTATTTAATATTAATACAAAAACATGTATTTAATTTTAATAAACTAAACATATTTAATATTAATACAGTAAACATGTATTTAATATTATACACTAAACATGTATTTAATATTAATACACTAAACATGTATTTAATATTAATACAAAAACATGTATTTAATTTTAATAAACTAGACATATATTTAATATTAATACACTAAACATGTATTTAACATTTTTACACTAAACATGTATTTAATATTCATACACTAAACATGTATTTGATATTTATACACTAAACATGTTTTTAATATTCACACACTAAATATTGATTTAATATTAATACACTAAACATGTATTTCATATTTATACACTAAACATGTATTTAATATTTATACACCAAACATGTATTTAATATTCATACACTAAACATGTATTTTATATTAATACACTAAACATGTATTTTATATTAATACACTAAACATGTATTTAATATTTTTACACTAAACATGTATTTAATATTCATACACTAAACATGTATTTGATATTTATACACTAAACATGTTTTTAATATTCACACACTAAATATTGATTTAATATTAATACACTAAACATGTATTTCATATTTATACACTAAACATGTATTTAATATTTATACACCAAACATGTATTTAATATTCATACACTAAACATGTATTTTATATTAATACACTAAACATGTATTTAATACTAATACAAAAACATGTATTTAATTTTAATAAACTAGACATATATTTAATATTAATACACTAAACATGTATTTAATATTTTTACACTAAACATGTATTTAATATTCATACACTAAACATGTATTTGATATTTATACACTAAACATGTTTTTAATATTCACACACTAAATATTGATTTAATATTTATACACTAAACATGTATTTAATAATAATACAGTAAACACGTATTAAATATTTATACACTAAACATGTATTTAATATTCATTCAATAAACATGCAGTTATTATTCTTACACTTAATATGTATTTAATAATCATATACTAAACGTATATGTAATTATATACTAATCATATATTTAATATTCATACAGTAAACATGTATTTATTATCCTCTAAATAAGGCGCACTTGGAAATAATGAATTTCTTTATGTGTGAAGTTGCGGCAGAACTCCACAGGAGGGCGCACGTTCCCTCTTAATAAGTCCGGTCCTCTCCGTGTCTCTCTCTCTCTCTTTTTCCTTTTTTTTTTGTTTCTTTTATTTTTTTTTACATAAGTTTGGTTTCTCATACACTTATATTTATACACTAAACATGTATTTAATATTCATACACTAAACATTGATTTAATATTCATAAACTAAACATGTATTTAATATTCATACACTAAACGTGTATTTAATATTCATACACTAAACATGTATTTAATATTCATACACTAAACGTGTATTTAATATTCATACACTAAACATGTATTTAATATTAATACAAACACATGTATTTAAGTTTAATAAACTAAACATATATTTAATATTAATACACTAAACATGTATTTAATATTTATACACTAAACATGTATTTAATATTAATACAAAAACATGTATTTAATTTTAATAAACCAAACATATATTTAATATTAATACACTAAACATGTATTTAACATTTATACACTAAACATATATTTAACATTTATACACTAAACATGTTTTTAATATTAATACACTAAACATGTATTTAATATTAATACAAAAACATGTATTTAATTTTAATAAACTAAACATATATTTAATATTAATACACTAAACATGTATTTAATATTTATACACTAAACATGTATTTAACATTTATACACTAAAAATGTTTTTAATATTAATACACTAAACATGTATTTAATATTAATACAAAAACATGTATTTAATTTTAATAAACTAAACATATTTAATATTAATACAGTAAACATGTATTTAATATTATACACTAAACATGTATTTAATATTAATACACTAAACATGTATTTAATATTAATACAAAAACATGTATTTAATTTTAATAAACTAGACATATATTTAATATTAATACACTAAACATGTATTTAACATTTTTACACTAAACATGTATTTAATATTCATACACTAAACACGTATTTGATATTTATACACTAAACATGTTTTTAATATTCACACACTAAATATTGATTTAATATTAATACACTAAACATGTATTTCATATTTATACACTAAACATGTATTTAATATTTATACACCAAACATGTATTTAATATTCATACACTAAACATGTATTTTATATTAATACACTAAACATGTATTTTATATTAATACACTAAACATGTATTTAATATTTTTACACTAAACATGTATTTAATATTCATACACTAAACATGTATTTGATATTTATACACTAAACATGTTTTTAATATTCACACACTAAATATTGATTTAATATTAATACACTAAACATGTATTTCATATTTATACACTAAACATGTATTTAATATTTATACACCAAACATGTATTTAATATTCATACACTAAACATGTATTTTATATTAATACACTAAACATGTATTTAATACTAATACAAAAACATGTATTTAATTTTAATAAACTAGACATATATTTAATATTAATACACTAAACATGTATTTAATATTAATACACTAAACATGTATTTAATATTCATTCAATAAACATGCAGTTATTATTCTTACACTTAATATGTATTTAATAATCATATACTAAACGTATATGTAATTATATACTAATCATATATTTAATATTCATACAGTAAACATGTATTTATTATCCTCTAAATAAGGCGCACTTGGAAATAATGAATTTCTTTATGTGTGAAGTTGCGGCAGAACTCCACAGGAGGGCGCACGTTCCCTCTTAATAAGTCCGGTCCTCTCCGTGTCTCTCTCTCTCTCTTTTTCCTTTTTTTTTTGTTTCTTTTATTTTTTTTTACATAAGTTTGGTTTCTCATACACTTATATTTATACACTAAACATGTATTTAATATTTATACACTAAACATGTATTTAATATTTATACACTAAACATGTATTTAATATTAATGCAAAAACATGTATTTAATTTTAATAAACTAAACATATATTAAATATTAATACACTAAACATGTATTTAATATTCATACACTAAACATGTAGTTATTATTCATACACTAAACATGTATTTAATATTAATACACTAAACCGTTATTTAATATTTATACACTAAACATGTATTTAATATTAATACAAAAACATTTATATAATTTTAATAAACTAAACACATATTTAATATTAATACACTAAATATGTATTTATTATTTATCCACTAAACATGTATTTAATATTCATAAACTAAACATGTATTTAATATTCATACACTAAACGTGTATTTAATATTCATTCAATAAACATGTCGTTATTATTCTTACACCTAATACGTATTTAATATTAATACAAAAACATGTATTTAATTTTAATAAACTAAACATATATTTAATATTAATACACTAAACATGTATTTAATATTTTTAAACTAAACGTGTATTTAATATTTATACACTAAAAGTGTATTTAATATTAATACACTAAACATGCATTTAATATTAATACACTAAACATGTATTTAATATTTATACACTAAACATGTATTTAATATTCATACACTAAACATATATTTAATATTAATACATTAAACATGTATTTAATATTTATACACTAAACATGTATTTAATATTAATACAAAAATATGTATTTAATTTTAATGAACTAAATATATATTTGATATTCATACACTAAACGTGTATTTAATATTCATACACTAAACATGTATTTAATATTCATAAACTAAACATGTATTTAATATTCATACACTAAACGTGTATTTAATATTCATACACTAAACATGTATTTAATATTAATACAAACACATGTATTTAAGTTTAATAAACTAAACATATCTTTAATATTAATACACTAAACATGTATTTAATATTTATACACTAAACATGTATTTAATATTAATACAAAAACATGTATTTAATTTTAATAAACCAAACATATATTTAATATTAATACACTAAACATGTATTTAACATTCATACACTAAACATATATTTAACATTTATACACTAAACATGTTTTTAATATTAATACACTAAACATGTATTTAATATTAATACAAAAACATGTATTTAATTTTAATAAACTAAACATATATTTAATATTAATACACTAAACATGTATTTAATATTTATACACTAAACATGTATTTAACATTTATACACTGAAAATGTTTTTAATATTAATACACTAAACATGTATTTAATATTAATACAAAAACATGTATTTAATTTTAATAAACTAAACATATTTAATATTAATACAGTAAACATGTATTTAATATTATACACTAAACATGTATTTAATATTAATACACTAAACATGTATTTAATATTAATACAAAAACGTGTATTTAATTTTAATAAACTAAACATATATTTAATATTAATACACTAAACATGTATTTCATATTTATACACTAAACATGTATTTAATATTTATACACCAAACATGTATTTAATATTCATACACTAAACATGTATTTTATATTAATACACTAAACATGTATTTAATATTAATACAAAAACATGTATTTAATTTTAATAAACTAGACATATATTTAATATTAATACACTAAACATGTATTTAATATTTTTACACTAAACATGTATTTAATATTCATACACTAAACATGTATTTGATATTTATACACTAAACATGTTTTTAATATTCACACACTAAATATTGATTTAATATTAATACACTAAACATGTATTTCATATTTATACACTAAACATGTATTTCATATTTATACACCAAACATGTATTTAATATTCATACACTAAACATGTATTTTATATTAATACACTAAACATGTATTTAATATTAATACAAAAACATGTATTTAATTTTAATAAACTAGACATATATTTAATATTAATACACTAAACATGTATTTAATATTTTTACACTAAACATGTATTTAATATTCATACACTAAACATGTATTTGATATTTATACACTAAACATGTTTTTAATATTCACACACTAAATATTGATTTAATATTCATACACTAAACATGTATTTAATAATAATACAGTAAACAAGAATTAAATATTTATACACTAAACATGTATTTAATATTCATTCAATAAACATGTAGTTATTATTCTTACACTTAATATGTATTTAATAATCATAAACTAAACGTATATGTAATTATATACTAATCATATATTTAATATTCATACAGTAAACATGTATTTATTATCCTCTAAATAAGGCGCACTTGGAAATAATGAATTTCTTTATGTGTGAAGTTGCGGCAGAACTCCACAGGAGGGCGCACGTTCCCTCTTAATAAGTCCGGTCCTCTCCGTGTCTCTCTCTCTCTCTTTTTCCTTTTTTTTTTGTTTCTTTTATTTTTTTTTACATAAGTTTGGTTTCTCATACACTTATATTTATACACTAAACATGTATTTAATATTTATACACTAAACATGTATTTAATATTTATACACTAAACATGTATTTAATATTAATACAAAAACATGTATTTAATTTTAATAAACTAAACATATATTTAATATTTATACACTAAACATGTATTTAACATTCATACACTAAACATGTATTTAATATTCATACACTAAACATGTAGTTATTATTCATACACTAAACATGTATTTAATATTAATACACTAAACCGTTATTTAATATTTATACACTAAACATGTATTTAATATTAATACAAAAACATTTATATAATTTTAATAAACTAAACACATATTTAATATTAATACACTAAATATGTATTTATTATTTATCCACTAAACATGTATTTAATATTCATAAACTAAACATGTATTTAATATTCATACACTAAACGTGTATTTAATATTCATACACTAAACATGTATTTATTATTAATACAAAAACATGTATTTAATTTTAATAGACTAAACATATATTTAATATTAATACACTAAACATGTATTTAATATTTATACACTAAACATGTATTTAATATTTATACACCAAACATGTATTTAATATTCATACACTAAACATGTATTTTATATTAATACACTAAACATGTATTTAATATTAATACAAAAACATGTATTTAATTTTAATAAACTAGACATATATTTAATATTAATACACTAAACATGTATTTAATATTTTTACACTAAACATGTATTTAATATTCATACACTAAACATGTATTTGATATTTATACACTAAACATGTTTTTAATATTCACACACTAAATATTGATTTAATATTAATACACTAAACATGTATTTAATATTCATACACTAAACATGTATTTTATATTAATACACTAAACATGTATTTAATATTAATACAAAAACATGTATTTAATTTTAATAAACTAGACATATATTTAATATTAATACACTAAACATGTATTTAATATTTTTACACTAAACATGTATTTAATATTCATACACTAAACATGTATTTGATATTCATACACTAAAAATGTTTTTAATATTCACACACTAAATATTGATTTAATATTCATACACTAAACATGTATTTAATAATAATACAGTAAACAAGAATTAAATATTTATACACTAAACATGTATTTAATATTCATTCAATAAACATGTAGTTATTATTCTTACACTTAATATGTATTTAATAATCATAAACTAAACGTATATGTAATTATATACTAATCATATATTTAATATTCATACAGTAAACATGTATTTATTATCCTCTAAATAAGGCGCACTTGGAAATAATGAATTTCTTTATGTGTGAAGTTGCGGCAGAACTCCACAGGAGGGCGCACGTTCCCTCTTAATAAGTCCGGTCCTCTCCGTGTCTCTCTCTCTCTCTTTTTCCTTTTTTTTTTGTTTCTTTTATTTTTTTTTACATAAGTTTGGTTTCTCATACACTTATATTTATACACTAAACATGTATTTAATATTTATACACTAAACATGTATTTAATATTTATACACTAAACATGTATTTAATATTAATACAAAAACATGTATTTAATTTTAATAAACTAAACATATATTTAATATTTATACACTAAACATGTATTTAACATTCATACACTAAACATGTATTTAATATTCATACACTAAACATGTAGTTATTATTCATACACTAAACATGTATTTAATATTAATACACTAAACCGTTATTTAATATTTATACACTAAACATGTATTTAATATTAATACAAAAACATTTATATAATTTCAATAAACTAAACACATATTTAATATTAATACACTAAATATGTATTTATTATTCATCCACTAAACATGTATTTAATATTCATACATTAAACATGTATTTAATATTCATACACTAAACATGTATTTAATATTAATACACTAAACATGTATTTAATATTAATACACTAAACATGTATTTAATATTCATACACTAAACATGTATTTAATATTTATACACTAAACATGTATTTAATATTAATACAAAAACATGTATTTAATTTTAATAAACTAAACATATATTTAATATTCATACACTAAACGTGTATTTAATATTCATACACTAAACATGTATTTAATATTCATAAACTAAACATGTATTTAATATTCATACACTAAACGTGTATTTAATATTCATACACTAAACATGTATTTAATATTAATACAAACACATGTATTTAAGTTTAATAAACTAAACATATATTTAATATTAATACACTAAACATGTATTTAATATTCATACACTAAACATGTAGTTATTATTCATACACTAAACATGTATTTAATATTAATACACTAAACCTATATTTAATATTTATACACTAAACATGTATTTAATATTAATACAAAAACATTTATATAATTTTAATAAACTAAACACATATTTAATATTAATACACTAAATATGTATTTATTATTTATCCACTAAACATGTATTTAATATTCATAAACTAAACATGTATTTAATATTCATACACTAAACATGTATTTATTATTAATACAAAAACATTTATTTAAGTTTAATAAACAAAACATGTATTTAAAATTAATACACTGAACATGTGTTTAATAATCATATACTAAACGTATATTTAATTATACACTAATCATATATTTAATATTCATACACGAAATATGTATTTAATATTTTTACAGTAAACATGTATTTAATATTCATACATTAAACATGTATTTAATATTCATACTATGAACATGTATTTGATATTCATACACTAAACATGTATTTGTTATTCATACACTAAACATGTATTTAATATTTATACACTAAACATGTATTTAATATTTATACACTAAACATGTATTTAATATTCATACACTAAACATGTATTTGATATTTATACACTAAACATGTATTTAATATTAATACACTAAACATTGATTTAATATTCATACACTAAACATGTATTTAATATTTATGCACTAAACAAGTATTTAATATTCATACACTAAACATGTATTTAATATTGATACACTGAACATATATTTAATAATCATATACTAAAAGTATATGTAATCATACACTAATCATATATTTAATTTTCATACAGTAAACATGTATTTATTATCCTCTAAATAAGGCACACTTGGAAATAATGAATTTCTTTATGTGTGCAGTTGCGGCAGAAGTCCACAGGAGGGCGCACGTTGCCTCTTAATAAGTCTGGTCCTCTCCGTCTCTCTCTCTCTCTTTTTCCTTTTTTTGTGTCTTTTATTTTATTTTTACATAAGTTGTGTTTTTCAAACACTTATATTTATACACTAAACATGTATTTAATATTAATACACTAAACATGTATTTAATATTTATACACTAAACATGTATTTAATATTAATACAATAACATGTATTTAATTTTAATAAACTAAACATATGTAATATTAATACACTAAACATGTATTTAATATTCATACACTAAACATGTATTTAACATTTATACACTAAACATGTATTTAATATTAATACACTAAACATGTATTTAATATTAATACAAAAACATGTATTTAATTTTAATAAACTAAACATATATTTAATATTAATACACTAAACATGTATTTAATATTTATACACTAAACATGTATTTAATATTCATACACTAAACATGTAGTTATTATTTATACACTAAACATGTATTTAATATTAATACACTAAACATGTATTTAATATTAATACACTAAACATGTATTTAATATTCATACACTAATCATGTATTTAATATTAATACGCTAATCATGTATTTAATATTCATACACTAAATATGTATTTAATATTAATACACTTAACATGTATTTAATATTTATACACGAAACAAGTATTTAATATTCATACACTAAACATGTATTTAATATTCATACATTAAACATGTATTTAATATTTATACACTAAACCTGTATTTAATATTAATACACTAAACATGTATTTAATATTTATACACTAAACATGTATTTAATATTTATACACTAAACATGTATTTAATATGAATACAAAAACATGTATTTAATTTTTAATAAACTAAACAAATATTTAATATTAATACACTAAACATGTATTTAATATTCATACACTAAACAAGTAGTTATTATTTATACACTGAACATGTATTTAATATTAATACAGTAAACATGTAGTAAATATTTATACACTAAACATGTATTTAATATTCATTCAATAAACATGTAGATATTATTCTTACACTTAATATGTATTCAATATTAATACAAAAACATGTATTCAATTTTAGTAAACTAAACATATATTTAATATTAATACACTAAACATGTATTTAATATTTTTACAATAAACGTGTTTTTAATATTAATACACTAAACATGTATTTAATATTAATACAAAAACATGTATTTAATCTTAATAAACTAAACATATATTTAATATTAATACACTAAACAAGTATTTAATATGAATACACTAAACATGTATTTTATATTAATACACTAAACATGTATTTAATATTTATACACTAAAAATATATTTAATATTAATACAAAAACATGTATTTAATATTCATACACTAAACATGTATTTAATATTTATACACTAATAATGTATTTAATATTTATACACTAAATATGTATTTAATATTTATACACTTAACATGTATTTAATATGTATACAATAAACATGTATTTAATATTCATACATGAAACACGTATTTAATATTTATACACTAAACATGTATTTAATATTCATACATTAAACATGTATTTAATATTTATACACTAAACATGCATTTAATATTCATACACTAAACATGTATTTAATATTTATACACTAAACATGTATTTAATATTAATACAAAAACATGTATTTAATTTTAATAAACTAAACATATATTAAATATTTATACACTAAACATGTATTTAACATTTATACACTAAACATGTATTTGATATTAATACACTAAAAATGTATTTCATATTAATAAACTAAACATATTTAATATTAATACACTAAACATGTATTTAATATTCATACACTAAATATGTATTTAACATTCATACACTAAACATGTATTTAATATTAATACACTAAACATGTATTTAATATTAACACAAAAACATGTATTTAATTTTAATAAACTAAACATATATTTAATATTAATACACTAAACATGTAGTTAATATTTATACACTAAACATGTATTTAATATTCATACACTAAACATATATTTAATATTAATACAAAAACATGTCTTTAATTTTTAATAAACTAAACATGTATTTAATATTAATACACTAAACATGTATTTAATATTCATACACTAAACATGTATTTAACATTTATACACTAAACATGTATTTAATATTAATACACTAAACATGTATTTAATACTAATACAAAAACATGTATTTACTTTTAATAAACTAAACATATATTTAATATTAATACACTAAACATGTATTTAATATTTATACACTAAACATGTATTTAACATTCATACACTAAACATTTTTTTAATATTAATACCCTAAACATGTATTTAATATTAATACAAAAACATGTATTTAATTTTAATAAACTAAACATATGTTTAATATTAATACACTAAACATGTATTTAATATGAATACACTAAACATGTATTTAATATTAATACAAAAACATGTATTTAATTTTAATAAACTAAACATGTATTTAATATTAATACACTAAACATGTATTTAATATTAATACACTAAAGATGTATTTAATATTCATACACTAAACATGTAGTTATTATTTAAACACTAAACATGTATTTAATATTTATACACTAAACATGTATTTAACATTTATACAATAAACATGTATTTAATATTAATACACTAAACATGTATTTGATATTCATACACTAAACATGTATTTAATATTTATACACTAAACATGTATTTAACATTTATACACTAAACATGTATTTAATATTAATACACTAAACACGTATTTAATATTTATACACTAAACATGTATTTAATATTAATACAAAAACATGTATTTAATTTTAATAAACTAAACATATATTTAATATTAATACACTAAACATGTATTTAATATTCATACACTAAACATGTATTTAATATAAATACAAAAACATGTATTTAATTTTAATAAACTAAACATATATTTAATATTAATACAATAAACATGTATTTAATATTAATACACTAAACATGTATTTGATATTCATACACTAAACATATATTTAATATTAATACAATAAACATGTATTTAATATTTATACACTAAACATGTATTTAATATTAATACAAAAACATGTATTTAATTTTAATAAACTAAACATATATTTAATATTTATACACTAAACATGTATTTAACATTCATACACTAAACATGTATTTAATATTCATAAACTAAACATGTAGTTATTATTCATACACTAAACATGTATTTAATATTAATACACTAAACCTATATTTAATATTTATACACTAAACATGTATTTAAAATTAATACAAAAACATTTATATAATTTTAATAAACTAAACAAATATTTAATATTAATACACTAAATATGTATTTATTATTTATCCACTAAACATGTATTTAATATTCATAAACTAAACATGTATTTAATATTCATACACTAAACGTGTATTTAATATTCATACACTAAACATGTATTTATTATTAATACAAAAACATGTATTTAAGTTTAATAAACAAAACATGTATTTAATATTAATACACTGAACATGTATTTAATAATCATATACTAAACGCATATGTAATTATATACTAATCATATATTTAATATTCATACAGTAAACATGTATTTATTATGCCCTAAATAAGGCACACTTGGAAATAATGAATTCTTTTATGTGTGCAGTTGCGGCAGAAACCCACAGGAGGGCGCATCTTCCCTCTTAATAAGTCCGGTCCTCTCCGTCTCTCTCTCTCTCTTTTTCCTTTTTTTTGTTTCTTTTATTTTTTTTTTTACATAAGTTTGGTTTCTCATACAATTATATTTATACACTAAACATGTATTTAATATTAATACACTAAACATGTATTTAATATTTATACACTAAACATGTATTTAATATTCATACACTAAACATGTATTTAATATTTATACACTAAACATGTATTTAATATTAATACAAAAACATGTATTTAATTTTAATAAACTAAACATATTTAATATTAATACACTAAACATGTATCTAATATTTATACACTAAACATGTATTTAACATGTATACACTAAACATGTATTTAATATTAATACACTAAGAATGTATTTAATATAAATACAAAAACATGTATTTAATTTTAATAAACTAAACATATATTTAATATTAATACACTAAACATGTATTTAACATTTATACACTAAACATGTATTTAATATTTATACACTAAACATGTATTTAATATTAATACAAAAACATGTATTTAATTTTAATAAACTAAACATATATTTAATATTAATACACTAAACATGTATTTAATATTAATACACTAAACACGTATTTAATATTCATACACTAAACATATATTTAATATTAATACAAAAACATGTATTTAAGTTTAATAAACTAAACATATATTTAATATTAATACACTAAACATGTATTTAATATTTATACACTAAACATGTATTTAATATTTACACACTAAACATGTATTTAATTTTCATACACTAAACATGTATTTAAAATTAATACACTGAACATGTGTTTAATAATCATATACTAAACATACATGTAATTATACACTAATCATATATTTAATATTCATACACTAAACATGTATCTAATAATTATACACTAAACATGTATTTAATATTAATACACTAAACATGTATTTAATATTTATACACTAATTATGTATTTAATATTTTTACACTAAACTTGTATTTAATATTCATACACTAAACATGTATTCAATATTCATACACGAAAAATGTATTTAATATTTGTACACTAAACATGTATTTAATATTCATACATTAAACATATATTTAATATTCATACACTAAACATGTATTTAATATTTATACACTAAACATGTATTTAACATTTATACACTAAACATGTATTTAATATTAATACACTAAACATGTATTTAATATTAATACACTAAACATGTATTTAATATTAATACAAAAATATGAATTAAATCTAATAAACTAAACATTTATTTAATATTAATACACTAAACATGTATTTAATAGTTTTACACTAAACGTGTATTTAATATTTATACACTAAAAGTGTACTTAATATTAATGCACTAAACATGTATTTGATATTAATACACTAAACATGTATTTAATATTCATACACTAAACATGTATTTAATATTCATACACTAAACATGTATTTAATATTAATACACTAAACATGTATTTAATATTTATACACTAAACATGTATTTAATATTAATACAAAAACATGTATTTAATTTTAATAAACTAAATATATATTTAATATTAATACACTAAACATGTATTTAATATTAATACACTAAACATGTATTTAATATTAATACTTTAATCATGTATTTAATATTTATACACTAAACATGTATTTAAAATTAATACACTGAACATGTGTTTAATAATCATATACTAAACATACATGTAATTATACACTAATCATATATTTAATATTCATACACTAAACATGTATTTAATAATTATACACTAAACATGTATTTAATATTAATACACTAAACTTGTATTTAATATTTATACACTAAACATGTATTCAATATTCATACACGAAAAATGTATTTAATATTTGTACACTAAACATGTATTTAATATTCATACATTAAACATATATTTAATATTCATACACTAAACATGTATTTAATATTTATACACTAAACATGTATTTAACATTTATACACTAAACATGTATTTAATATTAATACACTAAACATGTATTTAATATTAATACACTAAACATGTATTTAATATTAATACAAAAATATGAATTAAATCTAATAAACTAAACATTTATTTAATATTAATACACTAAACATGTATTTAATAGTTTTACACTAAACGTGTATTTAATATTTATACACTAAAAGTGTACTTAATATTAATGCACTAAACATGTATTTGATATTAATACACTAAACATGTATTTAATATTCATACACTAAACATGTATTTAATATTCATACACTAAACATGTATTTAATATTAATACACTAAACATGTATTTAATATTTATACACTAAACATGTATTTAATATTAATACAAAAACATGTATTTAATTTTAATAAACTAAATATATATTTAATATTAATACACTAAACATGTATTTAATATTAATACACTAAACATGTATTTAATATTAATACTTTAATCATGTATTTAATATTTATACACTAAATATGTATTTAATATTTATACACTTAACATGTATTTAATATTTATACACGAAACATGTATTTAACATTAATACACTAAACATGTATTTAATATTCATACATTAAACATGTACTTAATAATCATACACTAAACATGTATTTAATATTCATACATTAAACATGTATTTAATATTTATACACTAAACATGTATTTAATATTCATACACGAAAAATGTATTTAATATTTATACACTAAACATGTATTTAATAGTTTTACACTAAACGTGTATTTAATATTCATACACTAAAAGTGTACTTAATATTAATACACTAAACATGTATTTGATATTAATACACCAAACATGTATTTAAAATTTATACACTAAACATGTATTTAATATTCATACACTAAACATGTATTTAATATTAATACACTAAACATGTATTTAATATTTATATTAAACATTAAATTTATATTTTAATTGGGGACGGCGTGGCGCTGAGGGGAGAGTGGCCGTGCGCAACCCGAGGGTCACTGGTTCAAATCCCACCTAGAACCAACCTCGTCACGTCCGTTGTGTCCTGAGCAAGACACTTCACCCTTGCTCCTGATGGGTGCTGGTTGGCGCCTTGCATGGCAGCTCCCTCCATCAGTGTGTGAATGTGTGTGTGAATGGGTAAATGTGGAAGTAGTGTCAAAGCGCTTTGAGTACCTTGAAGGTAGAAAAGCGCTATACAAGTACAACCCATTTATCATTTATTTAATATTTATACACTAAACATGTATTTAACTTTTATACACTAAACATGTTTTTAATATTAATACACTAAACATGTATTTAATATTAATACACTAAACATGTATTTAATATTAATACAAAAACATGTATTTAATATTAATACAAAAACATGTATTTAATTTTAATAAACTAAACATAATTATAATGAATACACTAAACATGTATTTAATATTCATACACTAAACATGTATTTAATATTAATACAAAAACATGTATTTAATTTTAATAAACTAAACATATATTTAATATTAATACACTAAACATGTATTTGATATATTAATACACTAAACATGTATTTAATATTCATACACTAAACATGTATTTAATACGTATACAATAAACATGTATTTAATATTCATACATGAAACATGTATTTAATATTTATACACTAAACATGCATTTAATATTCATACATTAAACATGTATTTAATATTCATACACTAAACATGTATTTACTATTTATACACTAAACATGTATTTAATATTCATACACTAAACATGTATTTAATATTTTTAAACTAAACGTGTATTTAATATTTATACACTAAAAGTGTATTTAATATTAATACACTAAACATGTATTTAATATTAATACACTAAACATGTATTTAATATTCATACACTAAACATGTATTTAATATTTATACACTAAACATGTATTTAATATTAATACAAAAACATGTATTTAATTTTAATAAACTAAACATATATTTAATATTCATACACTAAACGTGTATTTAATATTCATACACTAAACATGTATTTAATATTCATAAACTAAACATGTATTTAATATTCATACACTAAACGTGTATTTAATATTCATACACTAAACGTGTATTTAATATTAATACAAACACATGTATTTAAGTTTAATAAACTAAACATATATTTAATATTAATACACTAAACATGTATTTAATATTCATACACTAAACATGTAGTTATTATTCATACACTAAACATGTATTTAATATTAATACACTAAACCTATATTTAATATTTATACACTAAACATGTATTTAATATTAATACAAAAACATTTATATAATTTTAATAAACTAAACACATATTTAATATTAATACACTAAATATGTATTTATTATTTATCCACTAAACATGTATTTAATATTCATAAACTAAACATGTATTTAATATTCATACACTAAACGTGTATTTAATATTCATACACTAAACATGTATTTATTATTAATACAAAAACATTTATTTAAGTTTAATAAACAAAACATGTATTTAAAATTAATACACTGAACATGTGTTTAATAATCATATACTAAACGTATATTTAATTATACACTAATCATATATTTAATATTCATACACGAAATATGTATTTAATATTTTTACAGTAAACATGTATTTAATATTCATACATTAAACATGTATTTAATATTCATACTATGAACATGTATTTGATATTCATACACTAAACATGTATTTAATATTCATACACTAAACATTGATTTAATATTTATACACTAAACATGTATTTAATATTTATACACTAAACATGTATTTAATATTCATACACTAAACATGTATTTGATATATATACACTAAACATGTATTTAATATTCATACACTAAACATGTATTTAATATTTATACACTAAACATGTATTTAATATTTATACACTAAACATGTATTTAATATTCATACACTAAACATGTATTTGATATTTATACACTAAACATGTATTTAATATTCATACACTAAACATTGATTTAATATTCATACACTAAACATGTATTTAATATTTATGCACTAAACAAGTATTTAATATTCATACACTAAACATGTATTTAATATTGATACACTGAACATATATTTAATAATCATATACTAAAAGTATATGTAATCATACACTAATCATATATTTAATTTTCATACAGTAAACATGTATTTATTATCCTCTAAATAAGGCACACTTGGAAATAATGAATTTCTTTATGTGTGCAGTTGCGGCAGAAGTCCACAGGAGGGCGCACGTTGCCTCTTAATAAGTCCGGTCCTCTCCGTCTCTCTCTCTCTCTTTTTCCTTTTTTTGTGTCTTTTATTTTATTTTTACATAAGTTTGGTTTTTCAAACACTTATATTTATACACTAAACAAGTATTTAATATTAATACACTAAACATGTATTTAATATTTATACACTAAACATGTATTTAATATTAATACAATAACATGTATTTAATTTTAATAAATTAAACATATGTAATATTAATGCACTAAACATATATTTAATATTAATACACTAAACATGTATTTAATATTTATACACTAAACATGTATTTAATATTCATACACTAAACATGTAGTTATTATTTATACACTAAACATGTATTTAATATTAATACACTAAACATGTATTTAATATTAATACACTAAACATGTATTTAATATTCATACACTAATCATGTATTTAATATTAATACACTAATCATGTATTTAATATTCATACACTAAATATGTATTTAATATTAATACACTTAACATGTATTTAATATTTATACACGAAACAAGTATTTAATATTCATACACTAAACATGTATTTAATATTCATACATTAAACATGTATTTAATATTTATACACTAAACCTGTATTTAATATTAATACACTAAACATGTATTTAATATTTATACACTAAACATGTATTTAATATTTATACACTAAACATGTATTTAATATGAATACAAAAACATGTATTTAATTTTTAATAAACTAAACAAATATTTAATATTAATACACTAAACATGTATTTAATATTCATACACTAAACAAGTAGTTATTATTTATACACTGAACATGTATTTCATATTAATACAGTAAACATGTATTAAATATTTATACACTAAACATGTATTTAATATTCATTCAATAAACATGTAGATATTATTCTTACACTTAATATGTATTCAATATTAATACAAAAACATGTATTCAATTTTAGTAAACTAAACATATATTTAATATTAATACACTAAACATGTATTTAATATTTTTACAATAAACGTGTTTTTAATATTAATACACTAAACATGTATTTAATATTAATACAAAAACATGTATTTAATCTTAATAAACTAAACATATATTTAATATTAATACACTAAACAAGTATTTAATATGAATACACTAAACATGTATTTTATATTAATACACTAAACATGTATTTAATATTTATACACTAAAAATGTATTTAATATTAATACAAAAACATGTATTTAATATTCATACACTAAACATGTATTTAATATTTATACACTAATAATGTATTTAATATTTATACACTAAATATGTATTTAATATTTATACACTTAACATGTATTTAATATGTATACAATAAACATGTATTTAATATTCATACATGAAACACGTATTTAATATTTATACACTAAACATGTATTTAATATTCATACATTAAACATGTATTTAATATTTATACACTAAACATGCATTTAATATTCATACACTAAACATGTATTTAATATTTATACACTAAACATGTATTTAATATTAATACAAAAACATGTATTTAATTTTAATAAACTAAACATATTTAATATTAATACACTAAACATGTATTTAATATTCATACACTAAATATGTATTTAACATTCATACACTAAACATGTATTTAATATTAATACACTAAACATGTATTTAATATTAACACAAAAACATGTATTTAATTTTAATAAACTAAACATGTATTTAATATTAATACACTAAACATGTATTTAATATTCATACACTAAACATGTATTTAATATTAATACATAAACATGTATTTAATTTTAATAAACTAAATATATATTTAATATTAATACACTAAACATGTATTTAATATTTATACACTAAACATGTATTTAATATTAATACACTAAATATGTATTTATTATTATCCACTAAACATGTATTTAATATTCATAAACTAATTATGTATTTAATATTCATACACTAAACGTTTATTTAATATTCATACACTAAACATGTATTTAATATTAATACAAACACATGTATTTAAGTTTAATAAACTAAACATATATTTAATATTAATACACTAAACATGTATTAAATATTTATACACTAAACATGTATTTACTATTAATACAAAAACATGTATTTAATTTTAATAAACTAAACATATTTAATATTAATACACTAATAATGTATTTAATATTTGTACACTAAACATGTATTTAACTTTTATACACTAAACATGTTTTTAATATTAATACACTAAACATGTATTTAATATTAATACACTAAACATGTATTTAATATTAATACAAAAACATGTATTTAATATTAATACAAAAACATGTATCTAATTTTAATGAACTAAACATATATTTAATATGAATACACTAAACATGTATTTAATATTCATACACTAAACATGTATTTAACATTAATACACTAAACATGTATTTAATATTAATACACTAAACATGTATTTAATATTAATACAAAAACATGTATTTAATTTTAATAAACTAAACATATATTTAATATTAATACACTAAACATGTATTTGATATATCAATACATTAAACATGTATTTAATATTCATACACTAAACATGCATTTAATATTCATACATTAAACATGTATTTAATATTCATACACTAAACATGTATTTAATATTCATACACTAAACATGTATTTAATATTAATACACTAAACATGTATTTAATATTTATACACTAAACATGTATTTAATATTCATACACTAAACATGTATTTAATATTCATACACTAAACATGTATTTAATATTAATACAAAAACATGTATTTAATTTTAATAAACTAAACATATTTAATATTAATACACTAAACATGTATCTAATATTTATACACTAAACATGTATTTAACATTTATACACTAAACATGTATTTAATATTAATACACTAAAAATGTATTTAATATAAATACAAAAACATGTATTTAATTTTAATAAGTTAAACATATATTTAATATTAATAAACTAAACATGTATTTAACATTTATACACTAAACATGTATTTAATATTTATACACTAAACATGTATTTAATATTAATACAAAAACATGTATTTAATTTTAATAAACTAAACATATATTTAATATTAATACACTAAACACGTATTTAATATGAATACAATAAACATGTATTTAATATTCATACACTAAACATGTAGTTATTATTTATACACTAAACATGTATTCAATATTAATACACTAAACATGTATTTAATATTAATACACTAAACATGTATTTTATATTAATACAAAAACATGTATTTAATTTTAATAAACTAAACATATATTTAATATTAATACACTAAACATGTATTTAATATTAATACACTAAACATGTATTTAATATTCATACACTAAACATTTATTTAATATTAATACAAAAACATGTATTTAAGTTTAATAAACTAAACATATATTTAATATTAATACACTAAACATGTATTTAATATTTATACACTAAACATGTATTTAATATTTACACACTAAACATGTATTTAATTTTCATACACTAAACATGTATTTAAAATTAATACACTGAACATGTGTTTAATAATCATATACTAAACGTATATGTAATTATACACTAATCATATATTTAATATTCATACACTAAACTTTTATTTAATAATCATACACTAAATATGTATTTAATATTAATACAAACACATGTATTTAATATTTATACACTAAACCTGTATTTAATATTAATACACTAAACATGTATTTAATATTTTTACACTAAACATGTATTTAATATTCATACATTAAACATGTATTTAATATTCATACACTAAACATGTATTTAATATTTATACACTAAACATGTATTTAATATTAATACACAAACATGTTCTTAAGTTTAATAAACTAAACATATATTTAATATTAATACACTAAACATGTATTTAATATTCATACACTAAACATTGATTTAATATTAATACACTAAACATGTATTTAATATTTATACACTAAACATGTATTTAATATTAATACACTAAATATGTATTTATTATTTATCCACTAAACATGTATTTAATATTCATAAACTAAACATGTATTTAATATTCATACACTAAACGTGTATTTAATATTCATACACTAAACATGTATTTAATATTAATACAAACACATGTATTTAAGTTTAATAAACTAAACATATATTTAATATTAATACACTAAACATGTATTTAATATTTATACACTAAACATGTATTTAATATTAATACAAAAACATGTATTTAATTTTAATAAACTAAACATATTTAATATTAATACACTAAACATGTATTTAATATTTATACACTAAACATGTATTTAATATTCATACACTAAACGTGTATTTAATATTCATACACTAAACATGTATTTAATATTAATACAAACACATGTATTTAAGTTTAATAAACTAAACATATATTTAATATTAATACACTAAACATGTATTTAATATTTATACACTAAACATGTATTTAATATTTATACACTTAACATGTATTTAATATTTATACACGAAACATGTATTTAATATTTATACACTAAACATGTATTTAATATTCATACATTAAAAATGTATTTAATAATCATACACTAAACATGTATTTAATATTCATACATTAAACATGTATGTAATATTTATACACTAAACATGTATTTAATATTCATACACGAAAAATGTATTTAATATTAATACACTAAACATGTATTTAACATTTATACACTAAACATGTATTTAATATTAATACACTAAACATGTATTTAATATTAATACACTAAACATGTATTTAATATTAATACAAAAATATGTATTTAATTTTAATAAACTAAACATGTATTTAATATTAATACACTAAACATGTATTTAATATTCATTCAATAAACATGTAGTTATTATTCTTACACTTAATATGTATTTAATATTAATACAAAAAAATGTATTTAATTTTAATAAACTAAACATATATTTAATATTAATACACTAAACATGTATTTAATAGATTTTACACTAAACGTGTATTTAATATTAATACATTAATCATGTATTTAATATTTATACACTAAACATGTATTTAATATTCATACACTAAACATGTATTTAATATTCATACATTAAACATGTATTTAATATTTATAAACTAAACATGTATTTAATATTAATACAAAAACATGTATTTAATTTTAATAAACTAAATATATATTTAATATTAATACACTAAACATGTATTTAATATTAATACACTAAACATGTATTTAATATTAATACAAAAACATGTATTAAATTTTAATAAACTAAACATATATTAAATATTATACACTAAACATGTATTTGATATATTAATACACTAAACATGTATTTAATATTCATACACTAAATATGTAGTTATTAATTATACACTAAACATGTATTTAATATTCATACACTAAACATGTATTTGATATTAATACACTAAACATTGATTTAATATTAATACACTAAACATGTATTTAATATTCATACACTAAACATTGATTTAATATTAATACACGAAACATATATTTAATATTTATACACTAAACATGTATTTAATATTAATACACTAAATATGTATTTATCATTTATCCACTAAACATGTATTTAATATTCATAAACTAAACATGTATTTAATATTCATACACTAAACGTGTATTTAATATTCATACACTAAACATGTATTTAATATTAATACAAACACATGTATTTAAGTTTAATAAACTAAACATATTTATTATTAATACACTAAACATGTATTTAATATTTATACACTAAACATGTATTTAACATTTATACACTAAACATGTATTTATTATTAATACACTAAACATGTATTTAATATTAATACACTAATCATGTATTTAATATTTATACACTAAATATGTATTTAATATTCATACACTTAACATGTATTTAATATTTATACACGAAACATGTATTTAATATTCATACATTAAACATGTATTTAATAATCATACACTAAACATGTATTTAATATTCATACATTAAACATGTATTTAATATTTATACACTAAACATGTATTTAATATTCATACACGAAACATGTATTTAATATTTATACACTAAACATGTATTTAACATTTATACACTAAACATGTATTTAATATTAATACACTAAACATGTATTTAATATTCATACACTAAACATGTATTTAATATTAATACAAAAATATGTATTTAATTTTAATAAACTAAACATATATTTAATATTAATACACTAAACATGTATTTAATATTCATTCAATAAACATGTCGTTATTATTCTTACACTTAATACGTATTTAATATTAATACAAAAACATGTATTTAATTTTAATAAACTAAACATATATTTAATATTAATACATTAAACATGTATTTAATATTTTTACACTAAACGTGTATTTAATATTTATACACTAAAAGTGTACTTAATATTAATACACTAAACATGTATTTGATATTAATACACTAAACATGTATTTAATATTTATACACTAAACATGTATTTAATATTCATACACTAAACATGTATTTAATATTAATACACTAAACATGTATTTAATATTTATACACTAAACATGTATTTAATATTAATACAAAAACATGTATTTAATTTTAATAAAGTAAATATATATTTAATATTAATACACTAAACATGTATTTAATATTAATACACTAAACCTGTATTTAATATTTATACACTAAACATGTATT
Organism: Nerophis ophidion; assembly: GCF_033978795.1. NCBI lineage: Eukaryota > Metazoa > Chordata > Actinopteri > Syngnathiformes > Syngnathidae > Nerophis > Nerophis ophidion. Next base: position 53,260 of record NW_026906995.1, on the reverse strand, counting down.
TAATATTCATACACTAAACATGTATTTAATATTAATACACTAAATATGTATTTATTATTTATCCACTAAACATGTATTTAATATTCATAAACTAAACATGTATTTAATATTCATACACTAAACGTTTATTTAATATTCATACACTAAACATGTATTTAATATTAATACAAACACATGTATTTAAGTTTAATAAACTAAACATATATTTAATATTAATACACTAAACATGTATTTAATATTTATACACTAAACATGTATTTAATATTAATACAAAAACGTGTATTTAATTTTAATAAACTAAACATATTTAATATTAATACACTAATAATGTATTTAGTATTTATACACTAAACATGTATTTAACTTTTATACACTAAACATGTATTTAATATTAATACAAAAACATGTATTTAATATTAATACAAAAACATGTATTTAATTTTAATAAACTAAACATATATTTATAATGAATACACTAAACATGTATTTAATATTCATACACTAAACATGTATTTAACATTAATACACTAAACATGTATTTAATATTAATACACTAAACATGTATTTAATATTAATACAGAAACATGTATTTAATTTTAATAAACTAAACATATATTTAATATTAATACACTAAACATGTATTTGATATTCATACATGAAACATGTATTTAATATTTATACACTAAACATGCATTTAAAATTCATACATTAAACATGTATTTAATATTCATACACTAAACATGTATTTAATATTTATACACTAAACATGTATTTAATATTCATACACTAAACATGGATTTAATATTTATACACTAAACATGTATTTAATATTCATACACTAAACATGTATTTAATATTCATACACTAAACATTGATTTAATATTAATACACTAAACATGCATTTAATATTCATACATTAAACATGTATTTAATATTCATACACTAAACATGTATTTAATATTTATACACTAAACATGTATTTAATATTTATACACTAAACATGTATTTAATATGTATACACTAAACATGTATTTAATATTCATACACTAAACATGTATATAATATTAATACACTGAACATGTATTTAATAATCATATACTAAACGTATATGTAATTATATACTAATCATATATTTAATATTCATACAGTAAACATGTATTTATTATCCTCTAAATAAGGCACACTTGGAAATAATGAATTTCTTTATATTTGCAGTTGCGGCAGAACTCCACAGACGGCGCACGTTCCCTCTTAATAAGTCCGGTCCTCTCAGTCTCTCTCTCTCCCTCTTTTTCCTTTTTTTTGTTTCTTTTATTTTTTTTTTACATGAGTTTGGTTTCTCATACACTTATATTTATACACTAAACATGTATTTAATATTAATACACTAAACATGTATTTAATATTAATACAAAAACATGTATTTAATTTTAATAAACTAAACATATATTTAATATTAATACACTAAACATGTATTTAATATTTTTACACTAAACATGTATTTAATATTTATACACTAAACATTGATTTAATATTAATACACTAAACATGTATTTAATATTCATACACTAAACATGTATTTGATATTTATACACTAAACATGTACTTAATATTAATACACTAAACATGTATTTAATATTCATACGCTAAACATGTAGTTATTATTCATACACTAAACATGTATTTAATATTTATACACTAAACATGTATTTAACATTTATACACTAAACATGTATTTAATATTAATACACTAAACATGTATTTAATATTAATACACTAAACATGTATTTAATATTTATACACTAAACATGTATTTAACATTTATACACTAAACATGTATTTAATTTTAATAAACTAAATATATATTTAATATTAATACACTAAACATGTATTTAATATTTATACACTAAACATGTATTTAATATTAATACACTAAATATGTATTTATTATTATCCACTAAACATGTATTTAATATTCATAAACTAATTATGTATTTAATATTCATACACTAAACGTTTATTTAATATTCATACACTAAACATGTATTTAATATTAATACAAACACATGTATTTAAGTTTAATAAACTAAACATATATTTAATATTAATACACTAAACATGTATTAAATATTTATACACTAAACATGTATTTACTATTAATACAAAAACATGTATTTAATTTTAATAAACTAAACATATTTAATATTAATACACTAATAATTTATTTAATATTTGTACACTAAACATGTATTTAACTTTTATACACTAAACATGTTTTTAATATTAATACACTAAACATGTATTTAATATTAATACACTAAACATGTATTTAATATTAATACAAAAACATGTATTTAATATTAATACAAAAACATGTATCTAATTTTAATGAACTAAACATATATTTAATATGAATACACTAAACATGTATTTAATATTCATACACTAAACATGTATTTAACATTAATACACTAAACATGTATTTAATATTAATACACTAAACATGTATTTAATATTAATACAAAAACATGTATTTAATTTTAATAAACTAAACATATATTTAATATTAATACACTAAACATGTATTTGATATATCAATACATTAAACATGTATTTAATATTCATACACTAAACATGCATTTAATATTCATACATTAAACATGTATTTAATATTCATACACTAAACATGTATTTAATATTCATACACTAAACATGTATTTAATATTCATACACTAAACATGTATTTAATATTAATACACTAAACATGTATTTAATATTTATACACTAAACATGTATTTAATATTCATACACTAAACATGTATTTAATATTCATACACTAAACATGTATTTAATATTAATACAAAAACATGTATTTAATTTTAATAAACTAAACATATTTAATATTAATACACTAAACATGTATCTAATATTTATACACTAAACATGTATTTAACATTTATACACTAAACATGTATTTAATATTAATACACTAAAAATGTATTTAAAATAAATACAAAAACATGTATTTAATTTTAATAAACTAAACATATATTTAATATTAATAAACTAAACATGTATTTAACATTTATACACTAAACATGTATTTAATATTTATACACTAAACATGTATTTAATATTAATACAAAAACATGTATTTAATTTTAATAAACTAAACATATATTTAATATTAATACACTAAACACGTATTTAATATGAATACACTAAACATGTATTTAATATTCATACACTAAACATGTAGTTATTATTTATACACTAAACATGTATTCAATATTAATACACTAAACATGTATTTAATATTAATACACTAAACATGTATTTTATATTAATACAAAAACATGTATTTAATTTTAATAAACTAAACATATATTTAATATTAATACACTAAACATGTATTTAATATTAATACACTAAACATGTATTTAATATTCATACACTAAACATTTATTTAATATTAATACAAAAACATGTATTTAAGTTTAATAAACTAAACATATATTTAATATTAATACACTAAACATGTATTTAATATTTATACACTAAACATGTATTTAATATTTACACACTAAACATGTATTTAATTTTCATACACTAAACATGTATTTAAAATTAATACACTGAACATGTGTTTAATAATCATATACTAAACGTATATGTAATTATACACTAATCATATATTTAATATTCATACACTAAACATGTATTTAATAATTATACACTAAATATGTATTTAATATTAATACAAACACATGTATTTAATATTTATACACTAAACCTGTATTTAATATTAATACACTAAACATGTATTTAATATTTTTACACTAAACATGTATTTAATATTCATACATTAAACATGTATTTAATATTCATACACTAAACATGTATTTAATATTTATACACTAAACATGTATTTAATATTAATACACAAACATGTACTTAAGTTTAATAAACTAAACATATATTTAATATTAATACACTAAACATGTATTTAATATTAATACAAAAACATGTATTTAATTTTAATAAACTAAACGTATATTTAATATTATACACTAAACATGTATTTGATATATTAATACACTAAACATGTATTTAATATTCATACACTAAATATGTAGTTATTAATTATACACTAAACGTGTATTTAATATTCATACACTAAACATGTATTTGATATTAATACACTAAACATTTATTTAATATTAATACACTAAACATGTATTTAATATTCATACACTAAACATTGATTTAATATTAATACACTAAACATGTATTTAATATTTATACACTAAACATGTATTTAATATTAATACACTAAATATGTATTTATTATTTATCCACTAAACATGTATTTAATATTCATAAACTAAACATGTATTTAATATTCATACACTAAACGTGTATTTAATATTCATACACTAAACATGTATTTAATATTAATACAAACACATGTATTTAAGTTTAATAAACTAAACATATATTTAATATTAATACACTAAACATGTATTTAATATTTATACACTAAACATGTATTTAATATTAATACAAAAACATGTATTTAATTTTAATAAACTAAACATATTTAATATTAATACACTAAACATGTATTTAATATTTATACACTAAACATGTATTTAATATTCATACACTAAACGTGTATTTAATATTCATACACTAAACATGTATTTAATATTAATACAAACACATGTATTTAAGTTTAATAAACTAAACATATATTTAATATTAATACACTAAACATGTATTTAATATTTATACACTAAACATGTATTTAATATTTATACACTTAACATGTATTTAATATTTATACACGAAACATGTATTTAATATTTATACACTAAACATGTATTTAATATTCATACATTAAAAATGTATTTAATAATCATACACTAAACATGTATTTAATATTCATACATTAAACATGTATTTAATATTTATACACTAAACATGTATTTAATATTCATACACGAAACATGTATTTAATATTAATACACTAAACATGTATTTAACATTTATACACTAAACATGTATTTAATATTAATACACTAAACATGTATTTAATATTAATACACTAAACATGTATTTAATATTAATACAAAAATATGTATTTAATTTTAATAAACTAAACATGTATTTAATATTAATACACTAAACATGTATTTAATATTCATTCAATAAACATGTAGTTATTATTCTTACACTTAATATGTATTTAATATTAATACAAAAAAATGTATTTAATTTTAATAAACTAAACATATATTTAATATTAATACACTAAACATGTATTTAATAGATTTTACACTAAACGTGTATTTAATATTAATACATTAATCATGTATTTAATATTTATACACTAAACATGTATTTAATATTCATACACTAAACATGTATTTAATATTCATACATTAAACATGTATTTAATATTTATAAACTAAACATGTATTTAATATTAATACAAAAACATGTATTTAATTTTAATAAACTAAATATATATTTAATATTAATACACTAAACATGTATTTAATATTAATACACTAAACATGTATTTAATATTAATACAAAAACATGTATTAAATTTTAATAAACTAAACATATATTAAATATTATACACTAAACATGTATTTGATATATTAATACACTAAACGTGTATTTAATATTCATACACTAAATATGTAGTTATTAATTATACACTAAACATGTATTTAATATTCATACACTAAACATGTATTTGATATTAATACACTAAACATTGATTTAATATTAATACACTAAACATGTATTTAATATTCATACACTAAACATTGATTTAATATTAATACACTAAACATGTATTTAATATTTATACACTAAACATGTATTTAATATTAATACACTAAATATGTATTTATCATTTATCCACTAAACATGTATTTAATATTCATAAACTAAACATGTATTTAATATTCATACACTAAACATGTATTTAATATTCATACACTAAACATGTATTTAATATTAATACAAACACATGTATTTAAGTTTAATAAACTAAACATATTTATTATTAATACACTAAACATGTATTTAATATTTATACACTAAACATGTATTTAACATTTATACACTAAACATGTATTTAATATTAATACACTAAACATGTATTTAATATTAATACACTAATCATGTATTTAATATTTATACACTAAATATGTATTTAATATTCATACACTTAACATGTATTTAATATTTATACACGAAACATGTATTTAATATTCATACATTAAACATGTATTTAATAATCATACACTAAACATGTATTTAATATTCATACATTAAACATGTATTTAATATTTATACACTAAACATGTATTTAATATTCATACACGAAACATGTATTTAATATTTATACACTAAACATGTATTTAACATTTATACACTAAACATGTATTTAATATTAATACACTAAACATGTATTTAATATTCATACACTAAACATGTATTTAATATTAATACAAAAATATGTATTTAATTTTAATAAACTAAACATATATTTAATATTAATACACTAAACATGTATTTAATATTCATTCAATAAACATGTCGTTATTATTCTTACACTTAATACGTATTTAATATTAATACAAAAACATGTATTTAATTTTAATAAACTAAACATATATTTAATATTAATACATTAAACATGTATTTAATACTTTTACACTAAACGTGTATTTAATATTTATACACTAAAAGTGTACTTAATATTAATACACTAAACATGTATTTGATATTAATACACTAAACATGTATTTAATATTTATACACTAAACATGTATTTAATATTCATACACTAAACATGTATTTAATATTAATACACTAAACATGTATTTAATATTTATACACTAAACATGTATTTAATATTAATACAAAAACATGTATTTAATTTTAATAAAGTAAATATATATTTAATATTAATACACTAAACATGTATTTAATATTAATACACTAAACCTGTATTTAATATTTATACACTAAACATGTATTTAATATTCATACACTAAACATGTATTTAATATTAATACACTAAATATGTATTTATTATTTATCCACTAAACATGTATTTAATATTTATACACTAAACATGTATTTAATATTCATACACTAAACATGTATTTAATATTAATACACTAAACATGTATTTAATATTTATACACTAAACATGTATTTAATATTAATACAAAAACATGTATTTAATTTTAATAAAGTAAATATATATTTAATATTAATACACTAAACATGTATTTAATATTAATACACTAAACCTGTATTTAATATTTATACACTAAACATGTATTTAATATTCATACACTAAACATGTATTTAATATTAATACACTAAATATGTATTTATTATTTATCCACTAAACATATATTTAATATTAACACACTAAACATGTATTTAATATTCATACACTAAACATGTATTTAATATAAATACAAAAACATGTATTTAATTTTAATTAACTAAATATATATTTAATATTAATACACTAAACATGTATTTAATATTTATACACTAAACATGTATTTAATATTAATACACTAAATATGTATTTATTATTATCCACTAAACATGTATTTAATATTCATAAACTAAACATGTATTTAATATTCATACACTAAACGTTTATTTAATATTCATACACTAAACATGTATTTAATATTAATACAAACACATGTATTTAAGTTTAATAAACTAAACATATATTTAATATTAATACACTAAACATGTATTTAATATTTATACACTAAACATGTATTTAACTTTTATACGCTAAACATGTTTTTAATATTAATACACTAAACATGTATTTAATATTAATACACTAAACATGTATTTAATATTAATACAAAAACATGTATTTAATATTAATACAAAAACATGTATTTAATTTTAATGAACTAAACATATATTTAATATGTATACACTAAACATGTATTTAATATTCATACACTAAAAATGTATTTAATATTAATACAAAAACATGTATTTAATTTTAATAAACTAAACATATATTTAATATTAATACACTAAACATGTATTTAATATTCATACACTAAACATGCATTTAATATTCATACATTAAACATGTATTTAATATTCATACACTAAACTTGTATTTAATATTCATACACTAAACATTGATTTAATATTAATACACTAAACATGTATTTAATATTTATAGACTAAACATGTATTTAATATTTATACACTAAACATGTATTTAATATTCATACACTAAACATGTATTTAACATTAATACACTGAACATGTATTTAATAATCATATACTAAACGTATATGTAATTATATACTAATCATATATTTAACATTCATACAGTAAACATGTATTTATTATCCTCTAAATAAGGCACACTTGGAAATAATGAATTTCTTTATGTGTGCAGTTGCGGCAGAAGTCCACAGGAGGGCGGACGTTCCCTCTTAATAAGTCCGGTCCTCTCCGTCTCTCTCTCCCTCTTTTTCCTTTTTTTTGTTTCTTTTATTTTTTTTTTACATAAGTTTGGTTTCTCATACACTTATATTTATACACTAAACATGTATTTAATATTAATACACTAGACATGTTTTAATATTAATACAAAAACATGTATTTAATTTTAATAAACTAAACATATATTTAATATTAATACACTAAACATGTATTAAATATTTTTACACTAAACATGTATTCAATATTCATTCAATAAACATGTAGTTATTATTCTTACACTTAATATGTATTTAATATTAATACAAAAACATGTATTTAATTTTAATAAACTAAACATATATTTAATATTAATACACTAAACATGTATTTAATATTTTTAAACTAAACGTGTATTTAATATTTATACACTAAAAGTGTATTTAATATTAATACACTAAACATGCATTTAATATTAATACACTAAACATGTATTTAATATTTATACACTAAACATGTATTTAATATTCATACACTAAACATGTATTTAATATTAATACACTAAACATGGATTTAATATTTATACACTAAACATGTATTTAATATTAATACAAAAATATGTATTTAATTTTAATAAACTAAATATATATTTGATATTCATACACTAAACGTGTATTTAATATTCAAACACTAAACATGTATTTAATATTCATAAACTAAACATGTATTTAATATTCATACACTAAACGTGTATTTAATATTCATACACTAAACATGTATTTAATATTAATACAAACACATGTATTTAAGTTTAATAAACTAAACATATATTTAATATTAATACACTAAACATGTATTTAATATTAATACACTAAACATGTATTTAATAATTATACACTAAACATGTATTTAATATTAATACAAAAACATGTATTTAATTTTAATAAACCAAACATATATTTAATATTAATACACTAAACATGTATTTAATATTTATACACTAAACATGTATTTAACATTCATACACTAAACATGTATTTAATATTCATACACTAAACATGTAGTTATTATTCATACACTAAACATGTATTTAATATTAATACACTAAACCTATATTTAATATTTATACACTAAACATGTATTTAAAATTAATACAAAAACATTTATATAATTTTGATAAACTAAACACATATTTAATATTAATACACTAAATATGTATTTATTATGTATCCACTAAACATGTATTTAATATTCATAAACTAAACATGTATTTAATATTCATACACTAAACGTGCATTTAATATTCATACACTAAACATGTATTTATTATTAATACAAAAACATGTATTTAAGTTTAATAAACAAAACATGTATTTAATATTAATACACTGAACATGTATTTAATAATCATATACTAAACGCATATGTAATTATATACTAATCATATATTTAATATTCATACAGTAAACATGTATTTAATATTTATACACTAAACATGTATTTAATATTAATACAAAAACATGTATTTAATTTTAATAAACTAAACATATTTAATATTAATACACTAAACATGTATCTAATATTTATACACTAAACATGTATTTAACATTTATACACTAAACATGTATTTAATATTAATACACTAAGAATGTATTTAATATAAATACAAAAACATGTATTTAATTTTAATAAACTAAACATATATTTAATATTAATACACTAAACATGTATTTAACATTTATACACTAAACATGTATTTAATATTTATACACTAAACATGTATTTAAAATTAATACACTGAACATGTGTTTAATAATCATATACTAAACATATATGTAATTATACACTAATCATATATTTAAGATTCATACACTAAACATGTATTTAATAATTATACACTAAACATGTATTTAATATTAATACACTAAACATGTATTTAATATTTATACACTAAACATGTATTTAATATTTTTACACTAAACTTGTGTTTAATATTTATACACTAAACATGTATTTAATATTAATACAAAAACATGTGTTTAATTTTAATAAACTAAACATATATTTAATATTCACACACTAAATATGTATTTAATATTCATACACTTAACATGTATTTAATATTCATTCACTAAACATGTATTTAATATTCATACACGAAACATGTATTTGTTATTCATACACTAAACATGTATTTAATATTAATACACTAATCATGTATTTAATATTCATACACTAAATATGTATTTAATATTTATACACTTAACATGTATTTAATATTCATACACGAAACATGTATTTAATATTCATACACTAAACATGTATTTAATATTCATACATTAAACATGTATTTAATATTCATACACTAAACATGTATTTAATATTCATACATTAAACATGTATTTAATATTTATACACTAAACCTGTATTTAATATTAATACACTAAACATATATTTAATATTTATACACTAAACATGTATTTAATATTAATACAAAAACATGTATTTAATTTTTAATAAACTAAACAAATATTTAATATTAATACACTAAACATGTATTTAATATTTATACACTAAACATGTATTTAATATTCATACACTAAACAAGTAGTTATTATTCATACACTGAACATATATTTAATATTAATACAGTAAACATGTATTAAATATTTATACACTAAACATGTATTTAATATTCATTCAATAAACATGTAGATATTATTCTTACACTTAATATGTATTCAATATTAATACAAAAACATGTATTCAATTTTAATAAACTAAACATATATTTAAAATTAATACACTAAACATGTATTTAATATTTTTACAATAAACGTGTTTTTAATATTAATACACTAAACATGTATTTAATATTAATACAAAAACATGTATTTAATTTTAATAAACTAAACATATATTTAATATTAATACACTAAACAAGTATTTAATATGAATACACTAAGCATGTATTTAATATTAATACACTAAACATGTATTTAATATTTATACACTAAACATGTATTTAATATTAATACAAAAACATGTATTTAATTTTAATAAACTAAACATATATTTAATATTTATACACTAAACATGTATTTAACATTCATACACTAAACATGTATTTAATATTCATACACTAAACATGTAGTTATTATTCATACACTAAACATGTATTTAATATTAATACACCAAACCTATATTTAATATTTATACACTAAACATGTATTTAAAATTAATACAAAAACATTTATATAATTTTAATAAACTAAACACATATTTAATATTAATACACTAAATATGTATTTATTATTTATCCACTAAACATGTATTTAATATTCATAAACTAAACATGTATTTAATATTCATTCACTAAACATGTATTTAATATTCATACACGAAACATGTATTTGTTATTCATACACTAAACATGTATTTAATATTTATACACTAAACATGTATTTAATATTTATACACTAAACATGTATTTAATATTAATACAAAAACATGTATTTAATTTTAATAAACTAAACATATTTAATATTAACACACTAAACATGTATTTAATATTCATACACTAAACATGTATTTAACATTTATACACTAAACATGTATTTAATATTCATACACTAAACATGTATTTAATATTAATACAAAAACATGTATTTAATTTTAATAAACTAAACATATATTTAATATTAATACACTAAACATGTATTTAATATTTATACACTAAACATGTATTTAATATTCATACACCAAACATGTAGTTATTATTTATACACTAAACATGTATTTAATATTAATACACTAAACATGTATTTAATATTAATACACTAAACATGTATTTAATATTTATACACTAATCATGTATTTAATATTAATACACTAATAATGTATTTAATATTCATACACTAAATATGTATTTAATATTTATACACTTAACATGTATTTAATATTTTTACACTAAACTTGTATTTAATATTTATACACTAAACATGTATTTAATATTAATACAAAAACATGTGTTTAATTTTAATAAACTAAACATATATTTAATATTCACACACTTAATATGTATTTAATATTCATACACTTAACATGTATTTAATATTCATTCACTAAACATGTATTTGATATTCATACACGAAACATGTATTTGTTATTCATACACTAAACATGTATTTAATATTTATACACTAAACATGTATTTAATATTTATACACTAAACATGTATTTATTATTAATACAAAAACATGTATCTAATTTTAATAAACTAAACATATATTTAATATTTATACACTAAACATGTATTTAACATTCATACACTAAACATGTATTTAATATTCATACACTAAACATGTAGTTATTATTCATACACTAAACATGTATTTAATATTAATACACTAAACCTATATTTAATATTTATACACTAAACATGTATTTAAAATTAATACAAAAATATTTATATAATTTTAATAAACTAAACACATATTTAATATTAATACACTAAATATGTATTTATTATTTATCCACTAAACATGTATTTAATATTCATAAACTAAACATGTATTTAATATTCATTCACTAAACATGTATTTAATATTCATACACGAAACATGTATTTGTTATTCATACACTAAACATGTATTTAATATTTATACACTAAACATGTATTTAATATTTATACACTAAACATGTATTTAATATTAATACAAAAACATGTATTTAATTTTAATAAACTAAACATATATTTAATATTTATACACTAAACATGTATTTAACATTCATACACTAAACATGTATTTAATATCCATACACTAAACATGTAGTTATTATTCACACACTAAACATGTATTTAATATTAATACACTAAACCTATATTTAATATTCATACACTAAACATGTATTTAAAATTAATACAAAAACATTTATATAATTTTAATAAACTAGACACATATTTAATATTAATACACTAAATATGTATTTATTATTTATCCACTAAACATGTATTTAATATTCATAAACTAAACATGTATTTAATATTCATTCACTAAACATGTATTTAATATTCATACACGAAACATGTATTTGTTATTCATACACTAAACATGTATTTAATATTTATACACTAAACATGTATTTAATATTTATACACTAAACATGTATTTAATATTAATACAAAAACCTGTATTTAATTTTAATAAACTAAACATATTTAATATTAATACACTAAACATGTATTTAATATTCATACACTAAACATGTATTTAACAATTATACACCAAAAATGTATTTAATATTCATACACTAAACATGTATTTAATATTAATACAAAAACATGTATTTAATTTTAATAAACTAAACATATATTTAATATTAATACACTAAACATGTATTTAATATTCATACACTAAACATGTATTTAATATTCATACACTAAACATGTAGTTATTATTTATACACTAAACATGTATTTAATATTAATACACTAAACATGTATTTAATATTAATACACTAAACATGTATTTAATATTTATACACTAATCATGTATTTAATATTAATACACTAATCATGTATTTAATATTCATACACTAAATATGTATTCAATATTTATACACTTAACATGTATTTAATATTTATACACGAAACATGTATTTAATATTCATACACTAAACATGTATTTAATATTCATATATTAAACATGTATTTAATATTCATACACTAAACATGTATTTAATATTCATACATTAAACATGTATTTAATATTTATACACTAAACCTGTATTTAATATTAATACACTAAACATATATTTAATATTTATACACTAAACATGTATTTAATATTAATACAAAAACATGTATTTAATTTTTAATAAACTAAACAAATATTTAATATTAATACACTAAACATGTATTTAATATTTATACACTAAACATGTATTTAATATTCATACACTAAACAAGTAGTTATTATTCATACACTGAACATGTATTTAATATTAATACAGTAAACATGTATTAAATATTTATACACTAAACATGTATTTAATATTCATTCAATAAACATGTAGATATTATTCTTACACTTAATATGTATTCAATATTAATACAAAAACATGTATTCAATTTTAATAAACTAAACATATATTTAATATTAATACACTAAACATGTATTTAATATTTTTACAATAAACGTGTTTTTAATATTAATACACTAAACATGTATTTAATATTAATACAAAACATGTATTTAATTTTAATAAACTAAACATATATTTAATATTAATACACTAAACAAGTATTTAATATGAATACACTAAACATGTATTTAATATTAATACACTAAACATGTATTTAATATTTATACACTAAAAATGTATTTAATATTAATACAAAAACATGTATTTAATATTCATACACTAAACATGTATTTAATATTTATACACTAATCATGTATTTAATATTTATACACTAAATATGTATTTAATATTTATACACTTAACATGTATTTAATATGTATACAATAAACATGTATTTAATATTCATACATGAAACATGTATTTAATATTTATACACTAAACATGTATTTAATATTCATACATTAAACATGTATTTAATATTTATACACTAAACATGTATTTAATATTCATACACTAAACATGTATTTTATATTTATACACTAAACATGTATTTAATATTAATACAAAAACATGTATTTAATTTTAATACACTAAACATGTATTTAACATTTATACACTAAACATGTATTTGATATCAATACACTAAAAATGTATTTCATATTAATAAACTAAACATATTTAATATTAATACACTAAAAATGTATTTAATATTCATACACTAAACATGTATTTAACATTTATACACTAAACATGTATTTAATATTAATACATTAAACATGTATTTAATATTAACACAAAAACATGTATTTAATTTTAATAAACTAAACATATATTTAATATTAATACACTAAACATGTATTTAATATTTATACACTAAACATATATTTAATATTAATACACTAAACATGTATTTAATATTAACACAAAAACATGTATTTAATTTTAATAAACTAAACATATATTTAATATTAATACACTAAACATGTATTTAATATTCATACACTAAACATGTATTTAACATTTATACACTAAACATGTATTTAATATTAATACACTAAACATGTATTTAATATTAACACAAAAACATGTATTTAATTTTAATACACTAAACATATATTTTATATTAATACACTAAACATGTATTTAATATTCAAACACTAAACATATATTTAATATTAATACAAAAACATGTCTTTAATTTTTAATAAACTAAACATGTATTTAATATTAATACACTAAACATGTATTTAATATTCATACGCTAAACATGTATTTAACATTTATACACTAAACATGTATTTAATATTAACACACTAAACATGTATTTAATACTAATACAAAAACATGTATTTAATTTTAATAAACTAAACATATATTTAATATTTATACACTAAACATGTATTTAACATTCATACACTAAACATTTTTTTAATATTAAAACCCTAAACATGTATTTAATATTAATACAAAAACATGTATTTAATTTTAATAAACTAAACATATATTTAATATTAATACACTAAACATGTATTTAATATGAATACACTAAACATGTATTTAATATTAATACAAAAACATGTATTTAATTTTAATAAACTAAACATATATTTAATATTCATACACTAAACATGTATTTAATATTAATACACTAAACATGTATTTAATATTCATACACTAAACATGTAATTATTATTAAAACACTAAACATGTATTTAATATTTATACACTAAACATGTATTTAACATTTATACAATAAACATGTATTTAATATTAATACACTAAACATGTATTTAATATTCATACACTAAACATGTATTTGATATTCATACACTAAACATGTATTTAAGATTAGTACACTAAACATGTATTTAATATTAATACAAAAACATGTATTTAATTTTAATAAACTAAACATATATTTAATATTAATACACTAAACATGTATTTAATATTTATACACTAAACATGTATTTAATATAAATACAAAAACATGTATTTAATTTTAATAAACTAAACATATATTTAATATTTATACACTAAACATGTATTTAACATTAATACACTAAACATGTATTTATATATTAATACATTAAACATGCATTTAATATTTATACACTAAACATGTATTTAATATTAATACAAAAACATGTATTTAATTTTAATAAACTAAACATATATTTAATATTGTTACACTAAACATGTGTTTAATATTTATACACTAAACTTGTATTTAATATTCATACACTAAAATGTAGTTATTATTTATACACCAAACATGTATTTAATATTAATACACTAAATATGTATTTAATATTAATACACTAAACATGTATTTAGTATTTATACATTAATCATGTATTTAATATTAATACACTAATCATGTATTTAATATTTATACACTAAATAAGTATTTAATATTCATACACTTAACATGTATTTAATATTTATACACGAAACATGTATTTAATATTTATACACTAAACATGTATTTAATATTCATACATTAAACATGTATTTAATATTCATACACTAAACATGTTTTTAATATTCATACATTAAACATATATTTAATATTAATACACTAAACCTGTATTTAATATTAATACACTGAACATGTATTTAATATTTATACACTAAACATGTATTTAATATTAATACAAAAACATGTATTTAATTTTAATAAACTAAACATATATTTAATATTAATACACTAAACATGTATTTAATATTTATACACTAAACATGTATTTAATATTCATACACTAAACATATAGTTATTATTTATACACTAAACATGTATTTAATATTAATACAAAAACATGTATTTAATTTTAATAAACTAAACATATATTTAATATTAATACACTAAACATGTATTTAATATTCATACACTAAACATGTATTTAACATTTATACACTAAACATGTATTTAATATTAATACACTAAACATGTATTTAATATTAATACAAAAACATGTATTTAATTTTAATAAACTAAACATATATTTAATATTTATACACTAAACATGTATTTAATATTTATACACTAAACATGTATTTAACATTTATACATCAAACATGTTTTTAATATTTATACACTAAACATGTATTTAATATTAATACAAAAACATGTATTTAATTTTAATAAACTAAACATATTTAATATTAATACACTAAACATGTATTTAATATTTATACACTAAACATGTATTTAACATTTATACACTAAACATGTATTTAATATTAATACACTAAACATGTATTTAATATTAATACAAAAACATGTATTTAATTTTAATAAACTAAACATATATTTAATATTAATACACTAAACATGTATTTAATATTTTTACACTAAACATGTATTTAATATTTATACACTAAACATTGATTTAATATTAATACACTAAACCTGTATTGAATATTAATACACTGAACATGTATTTAATATTTATACACTAAACATGTATTTAATATTAATACAAAAATATGTATTTAATTTTTAATAAACTAAACATATATTTAATATTAATACACTAAACATGTATTTAATATTTATACACTAAACATGTATTTAATATTCATACACTAAACATATAGTTATTATTTATACACTAAACATGTATTTAATATTAATACAAAAACATGTATTTAATTTTAATAAACTAAACATATATTTAATATTAATACACTAAACATGTATTTAATATTCATACACTAAACATGTATTTAATATTCATACACTAAACATGTAGTTATTATTTATACACTAAACATGTATTTAATATTAATACACTAAACATGTATTTAATATTAATACACTAAACATGTATTTAATATTTATACACTAATCATGTATTTAATATTAATACACTAATCATGTATTTAATATTCATACACTAAATATGTATTTAATATTTATACACTTAACATGTATTTAATATTTATACACGAAACATGTATTTAATATTCATACACTAAACATGTATTTAATATTCATACATTAAACATGTATTTAATATTCATACACTAAACATGTATTTAATATTCATACATTAAACATGTATTTAATATTTATACACTAAACCTGTATTTAATATTAATACACTAAACATATATTTAATATTTATACACTAAACATGTATTTAATATTAATACAAAAACATGTATTTAATTTTTAATAAACTAAACAAATATTTAATATTAATACACTAAACATGTATTTAATATGTATACACTAAACATGTATTTAATATTCATACACTAAACAAGTAGTTATTATTCATACACTGAACATATATTTAATATTAATACAGTAAACATGTATTAAATATTTATACACTAAACATGTATTTAATATTCATTCAATAAACATGTAGATATTATTCTTACACTTAATATGTATTCAATATTAATACAAAAACATGTATTCAATTTTAATAAACTAAACATATATTTAATATTAATACACTAAACATGTATTTATTATTTTTACAATAAACGTGTTTTTAATATTAATACACTAAACATGTATTTAATATTAATACAAAAACATGTATTTAATTTTAATAAACTAAACATATATTTAATATTAATACACTAAACAAGTATTTAATATGAATACACTAAGCATGTATTTAATATTAATACACTAAACATGTATTTAATATTTATACACTAAACATGTATTTAATATTAATACAAAAAACATGTATTTAATTTTAATAAACTAAACATATATTTAATATTTATACACTAAACATGTATTTAACATTCATACACTAAACATGTATTTAATATTCATACACTAAACATGTAGTTATTATTCATACACTAAACATGTATTTAATATTAATACACCAAACCTATATTTAATATTTATACACTAAACATGTATTTAAAATTAATACAAAAACATTTATATAATTTTAATAAACTAAACACATATTTAATATTAATACACTAAATATGTATTTATTATTTATCCACTAAACATGTATTTAATATTCATAAACTAAACATGTATTTAATATTCATTCACTAAACATGTATTTATTATTCATACACGAAACATGTATTTGTTATTCATACACTAAACATGTATTAATATTTATACACTAAACATGTATTTAATATTTATACACTAAACATGTATTTAATATTAATACAAAAAACATGTATTTAATTTTAATAAACTAAACATATTTAATATTAACACACTAAACATGTATTTAATATTCATACACTAAACATGTATTTAACATTTATACACTAAACATGTATTTAATATTCATACACTAAACATGTATTTAATATTAATACAAAAACATGTATTTAATTTTAATAAACTAAACATATATTTAATATTAATACACTAAACATGTATTTAATATTTATACACTAAACATGTATTTAATATTCATACACCAAACATGTAGTTATTATTTATACACTAAACATGTATTTAATATTAATACACTAAACATGTATTTAATATTAATACACTAAACATGTATTTAATATTTATACACTAATCATGTATTTAATATTAATACACTAATAATGTATTTAATATTCATACACTAAATATGTATTTAATATTTATACACTTAACATGTATTTAATATTTTACACTAAACTTGTATTTAATATTTATACACTAAACATGTATTTAATATTAATACAAAAACATGTGTTTAATTTTAATAAACTAAACATATATTTAATATTCACACACTTAATATGTATTTAATATTCATACACTTAACATGTATTTAATATTCATTCACTAAACATGTATTTGATATTCATACACGAAACATGTATTTGTTATTCATACACTAAACATGTATTTAATATTTATACACTAAACATGTATTTAATATTTATACACTAAACATGTATTTATTATTAATACAAAAACATGTATTTAATTTTAATAAACTAAACATATATTTAATATTTATACACTAAACATGTATTTAACATTCATACACTAAACATGTATTTAATATTCATACACTAAACATGTAGTTATTATTCATACACTAAACATGTATTTAATATTAATACACTAAACCTATATTTAATATTTATACACTAAACATGTATTTAAAATTAATACAAAAATATTTATATAATTTTAATAAACTAAACACATATTTAATATTAATACACTAAATATGTATTTATTATTTATCCACTAAACATGTATTTAATATTCATAAACTAAACATGTATTTAATATTCATTCACTAAACATGTATTTAATATTCATACACGAAACATGTATTTGTTATTCATACACTAAACATGTATTTAATATTTATACACTAAACATGTATTTAATATTTATACACTAAACATGTATTTAATATTAATACAAAAACATGTATTTAATTTTAATAAACTAAACATATATTTAATATTTATACACTAAACATGTATTTAACATTCATACACTAAACATGTATTTAATATCCATACACTAAACATGTAGTTATTATTCACACACTAAACATGTATTTAATATTAATACACTAAACCTATATTTAATATTCATACACTAAACATGTATTTAAAATTAATACAAAAACATTTATATAATTTTAATAAACTAGACACATATTTAATATTAATACACTAAATATGTATTTATTATTTATCCACTAAACATGTATTTAATATTCATAAACTAAACATGTATTTAATATTCATTCACTAAACATGTATTTAATATTCATACACGAAACATGTATTTGTTATTCATACACTAAACATGTATTTAATATTTATACACTAAACATGTATTTAATATTTATACACTAAACATGTATTTAATATTAATACAAAAACCTGTATTTAATTTTAATAAACTAAACATATTTAATATTAATACACTAAACATGTATTTAATATTCATACACTAAACATGTATTTAACAATTATACACCAAAAATGTATTTAATATTCATACACTAAACATGTATTTAATATTAATACAAAAACATGTATTTAATTTTAATAAACTAAACATATATTTAATATTAATACACTAAACATGTATTTAATATTCATACACTAAACATGTATTTAATATTCATACACTAAACATGTAGTTATTATTTATACACTAAACATGTATTTAATATTAATACACTAAACATGTATTTAATATTAATACACTAAACATGTATTTAATATTTATACACTAATCATGTATTTAATATTAATACACTAATCATGTATTTAATATTCATACACTAAATATGTATTCAATATTTATACACTTAACATGTATTTAATATTTATAAATGAAACATGTATTTAATATTCATACACTAAACATGTATTTAATATTCATATATTAAACATGTATTTAATATTCATACACTAAACATGTATTTAATATTCATACATTAAACATGTATTTAATATTTATACACTAAACCTGTATTTAATATTAATACACTAAACATATATTTAATATTTATACACTAAACATGTATTTAATATTAATACAAAAACATGTATTTAATTTTTAATAAACTAAACAAATATTTAATATTAATACACTAAACATGTATTTAATATTTATACACTAAACATGTATTTAATATTCATACACTAAACAAGTAGTTATTATTCATACACTGAACATGTATTTAATATTAATACAGTAAACATGTATTAAATATTTATACACTAAACATGTATTTAATATTCATTCAATAAACATGTAGATATTATTCTTACACTTAATATGTATTCAATATTAATACAAAAACATGTATTCAATTTTAATAAACTAAACATATATTTAATATTAATACACTAAACATGTATTTAATATTTTTACAATAAACGTGTTTTTAATATTAATACACTAAACATGTATTTAATATTAATACAAAACATGTATTTAATTTTAATAAACTAAACATATATTTAATATTAATACACTAAACAAGTATTTAATATGAATACACTAAACATGTATTTAATATTAATACACTAAACATGTATTTAATATTTATACACTAAAAATGTATTTAATATTAATACAAAAACATGTATTTAATATTCATACACTAAACATGTATTTAATATTTATACACTAATCATGTATTTAATATTTATACACTAAATATGTATTTAATATTTATACACTTAACATGTATTTAATATGTATTACAATAAACATGTATTTAATATTCATACATGAAACATGTATTTAATATTTATACACTAAACATGTATTTAATATTCATACATTAAACATGTATTTAATATTTATACACTAAACATGTATTTAATATTCATACACTAAACATGTATTTTATATTTATACACTAAACATGTATTTAATATTAATACAAAAACATGTATTTAATTTTAATACACTAAACATGTATTTAACATTTATACACTAAACATGTATTTGATATCAATACACTAAAAATGTATTTCATATTAATAAACTAAACATATTTAATATTAATACACTAAAAATGTATTTAATATTCATACACTAAACATGTATTTAACATTTATACACTAAACATGTATTTAATATTAATACATTAAACATGTATTTAATATTAACACAAAAACATGTATTTAATTTTAATAAACTAAACATATATTTAATATTAATACACTAAAACATGTATTTAATATTTATACACTAAACATATATTTAATATTAATACACTAAACATGTATTTAATATTAACACAAAACATGTATTTAATTTTAATAAACTAAACATATATTTAATATTAATACACTAAACATGTATTTAATATTCATACACTAAACATGTATTTAACATTTATACACTAAACATGTATTTAATATTAATACACTAAACATGTATTTAATATTAACACAAAAACATGTATTTAATTTTAATACACTAAACATATATTTAATATTAATACACTAAACATGTATTTAATATTCAAAC
Source organism: Nerophis ophidion (assembly GCF_033978795.1). Lineage (NCBI taxonomy): Eukaryota > Metazoa > Chordata > Actinopteri > Syngnathiformes > Syngnathidae > Nerophis > Nerophis ophidion. Next base: position 29,637 of record NW_026906995.1, on the reverse strand, counting down.
ACTAAACATATATTTAATATTAATACAAAAACATGTCTTTAATTTTTAATAAACTAAACATGTATTTAATATTAATACACTAAACATGTATTTAATATTCATACGCTAAACATGTATTTAACATTTATACACTAAACATGTATTTAATATTAACACACTAAACATGTATTTAATACTAATACAAAAACATGTATTTAATTTTAATAAACTAAACATATATTTAATATTTATACACTAAACATGTATTTAACATTCATACACTAAACATTTTTTTAATATTAAAACCCTAAACATGTATTTAATATTAATACAAAAACATGTATTTAATTTTAATAAACTAAACATATATTTAATATTAATACACTAAACATGTATTTAATATGAATACACTAAACATGTATTTAATATTAATACAAAAACATGTATTTAATTTTAATAAACTAAACATATATTTAATATTCATACACTAAACATGTATTTAATATTAATACACTAAACATGTATTTAATATTCATACACTAAACATGTAGTTATTATTAAAACACTAAACATGTATTTAATATTTATACACTAAACATGTATTTAACATTTATACAATAAACATGTATTTAATATTAATACACTAAACATGTATTTAATATTCATACACTAAACATGTATTTGATATTCATACACTAAACATGTATTTAAGATTAGTACACTAAACATGTATTTAATATTAATACAAAAACATGTATTTAATTTTAATAAACTAAACATATATTTAATATTAATACACTAAACATGTATTTAATATTTATACACTAAACATGTATTTAATATAAATACAAAAACATGTATTTAATTTTAATAAACTAAACATATATTTAATATTTATACACTAAACATGTATTTAACATTAATACACTAAACATGTATTTAATATTAATACATTAAACATGCATTTAATATTTATACACTAAACATGTATTTAATATTAATACAAAAACATGTATTTAATTTTAATAAACTAAACATATATTTAATATTGTTACACTAAACATGTGTTTAATATTTATACACTAAACTTGTATTTAATATTCATACACTAAAATGTAGTTATTATTTATACACCAAACATGTATTTAATATTAATACACTAAATATGTATTTAATATTAATACACTAAACATGTATTTAGTATTTATACATTAATCATGTATTTAATATTAATACACTAATCATGTATTTAATATTTATACACTAAATAAGTATTTAATATTTATACACTTAACATGTATTTAATATTTATACACGAAACATGTATTTAATATTTATACACTAAACATGTATTTAATATTCATACATTAAACATGTATTTAATATTCATACACTAAACATGTTTTTAATATTCATACATTAAACATATATTTAATATTAATACACTAAACCTGTATTTAATATTAATACACTGAACATGTATTTAATATTTATACACTAAACATGTATTTAATATTAATACAAAAACATGTATTTAATTTTTAAAAAACTAAACATATATTTAATATTAATACACTAAACATGTATTTAATATTTACACACTAAACATGTATTTAATATTCATACACTAAACATATAGTTATTATTTATACACTAAACATGTATTTAATATTAATACAAAAACATGTATTTAATTTTAATAAACTAAACATATATTTAATATTAATACACTAAACATGTATTTAATATTCATACACTAAACATGTATTTAACATTTATACACTAAACATGTATTTAATATTAATACACTAAACATGTATTTAATATTAATACAAAAACATGTATTTAATTTTAATAAACTAAACATATATTTAATATTCATACACTAAACATGTATTTAATATTTATACACTAAACATGTATTTAACATTTATACATCAAACATGTTTTTAATATTTATACACTAAACATGTATTTAATATTAATACAAAAACATGTATTTAATTTTAATAAACTAAACATATTTAATATTAATACACTAAACATGTATTTAATATTTATACACTAAACATGTATTTAACATTTATACACTAAACATGTATTTAATATTAATACACTAAACATGTATTTAATATTAATTAAAAACATGTATTTAATTTTAATAAACTAAACATATATTTAATATTAATACACTAAACATGTATTTAATATTTTTACACTAAACATGTATTTAATATTTATACACTAAACATTGATTTAATATTAATACACTAAACCTGTATTGAATATTAATACACTGAACATGTATTTAATATTTATACACTAAACATGTATTTAATATTAATACAAAAATATGTATTTAATTTTTAATAAACTAAACATATATTTAATATTAATACACTAAACATGTATTTAATATTTATACACTAAACATGTATTTAATATTCATACACTAAACATATAGTTATTATTTATACACTAAACATGTATTTAATATTAATACAAAAACATGTATTTAATTTTAATAAACTAAACATATATTTAATATTAATACACTAAACATGTATTTAATATTTATACACTAAACATGTATTTAATATTCATACACTAAACATATAGTTATTATTTATACACTAAACATGTATTTAATTTTAATACAAAAACATGTATTTAATTTTAATAAACTAAACATATATTTAATATTAATACACTAAACATGTATTTAATATTTATACACTAAACATGTATTTAACATTTATACACTAAACATGTATTTAATATTAATACACTAAACATGTGTTTAATATTAATACAAAAACATGTATTTAATTTTAATAAACTAAACATATATTTAATATTAATACACTAAACATGTATTTAATATTTATACACTAAACATGTATTTAACATTTATACATTAAACATGTTTTTAATATTTATACACTAAACATGTATTTAATATTAATACAAAAACATGTATTTAATTTTAATAAACTAAATATATTTAATATTAATACACTAAACATGTATTTAATATTTATACACTAAACATGTATTTAACATTTATACACTAAACATGTATTTAATATTAATACACTAAACATGTATTTAATATTAATACAAAAACATGTATTTAATTTTAATAAACTAAACATATATTTAATATTAATACACTAACATGTATTTAATATTTATACACTAAAAATGTATTTAATATTAATACAAAAACATGTATTTAATATTCATACACTAAACATGTATTTAATATTTATACACTAATCATGTATTTAATATTTATACACTAAATATGTATTTAATATTTATACACTTAACATGTATTTAATATGTATACAATAAACATGTATTTAATATTCATACATGAAACATGTATTTAATATTTATACACTAAACATGTATTTAATATTCATACATTAAACAAGTATTTAATATTTATACACTAAACATGTATTTAATATTCATACACTAAACATGTACTTTATATTTATACACTAAACATGTATTTAATATTAATACAAAAACATGTATTTAATTTTAATACACTAAACATGTATTCAACATTTATACACTAAACATGTATTTGATATCAATACACTAAAAATGTATTTCATATTAATAAACTAAACATATTTAATATTAATACACTAAACATGTATTTAATATTCATACACTAAACATGTATTTAACATTTATACACTAAACATGTATTTAATATTAATACATTAAACATGTATTTAATATTAACACAAAAACATGTATTTAATTTTAATAAACTAAACATATATTTAATATTAATACACTAAACATGTATTTAATATTTATACACTAAACATATATTTAATATTAATACACTAAACATGTATTTAATATTAACACAAAAACATGTATTTAATTTTAATAAACTAAACATATATTTAATATTAATACACTAAACATGTATTTAATATTCATACACGAAAAATGTATTTAACATTTATACACTAAACATGTATTTAATATTAATACACTAAACATGTATTTAATATTAACACAAAAACATGTATTTAATTTTAATAAACTAAACATATATTTAATATTAATACACTAAACATGTATTTAATATTCATACACTAAACATATATTTAATATTAATACAAAAACATGTCTTTAATTTTTAATAAACTAAACATGTATTTAATATTAATACACTAAACATGTATTTAATATTCATACGCTAAACATGTATTTAACATTTATACACTAAACATGTATTTAATATTAATACACTAAACATGTATTTAATACTAATACAAAAACATGTATTTAATTTTAATAAACTAAACATATATTTAATATTTATACACTAAACATGTATTTAACATTCATACACTAAACATTTTTTTAATATTAAAACCCTAAACATGTATTTAATATTAATACAAAAACATGTATTTAATTTTAATAAACTAAACATATATTTAATATTAATACACTAAACATGTATTTAATATGAATACACTAAACATGTATTTAATATTAATACAAAAACATGTATTTAATTTTAATAAACTAAACATATATTTAATATTCATACACTAAACATGTATTTAATATTAATACACTAAACATGTATTTAATATTCATACACTAAACATGTAGTTATTATTAAAACACTAAACATGTATTTAATATTTATACACTAAACATGTATTTAACATTTATACAATAAACATGTATTTAATATTAATACACTAAACATGTATTTAATATTCATACACTAAACATGTATTTGATATTCATACACTAAACATGTATTTAAGATTAGTACACTAAACATGTATTTAATATTTATACACTAAACATGTATTTAATATGAATACAAAAACATGTATTTAATTTTAATAAACTAAACATATATTTAATATTAATACACTAAACATGTATTTAATATTTATACACTAAACATGTATTTAATATAAATACAAAAACATGTATTTAATTTTAATAAACTAAACATATATTTAATATTTATACACTAAACATGTATTTAACATTAATACACTAAACATGTATTTAATATTAATACATTAAACATGCATTTAATATTTATACACTAAACATGTATTTAATATTAATACAAAAACATGTATTTAATTTTAATAAACTAAACATATATTTAATATTGTTTAATATTTATACACTAAACTTGTATTTAATATTCATACACTAAAATGTAGTTATTATTTATACACCAAACATGTATTTAATATTAATACACTAAATATGTATTTAATATTAATACACTAAACATGTATTTAGTATTTATACATTAATCATGTATTTAATATTAATACACTAATCATGTATTTAATATTTATACACTAAATAAGTATTTAATATTTATACACTTAACATGTATTTAATATTTATACACGAAACATGTATTTAATATTTATACACTAAACATGTATTTAATATTCATACATTAAACATGTATTTAATATTCATACACTAAACATGTTTTTAATATTCATACATTAAACATATATTTAATATTAATACACTAAACCTGTATTTAATATTAATACACTGAACATGTATTTAATATTTATACACTAAACATGTATTTAATATTAATACAAAAACATGTATTTAATTTTTAATAAACTAAACATATATTTAATATTAATACACTAAACATGTATTTAATATTTATACACTAAACATGTATTTAATATTCATACACTAAACATATAGTTATTATTTATACACTAAACATGTATTTAATATTAATACAAAAACATGTATTTAATTTTAATAAACTAAACATATATTTAATATTAATACACTAAACATGTATTTAATATTCATACACTAAACATGTATTTAACATTTATACACTAAACGTGTATTTAATATTAATACACTAAACATGTATTTAATATTAATACAAAAACATGTATTTAATTTTAATAAACCAAACATATATTTAATATTTATACACTAAACATGTATTTAATATTTATACACTAAACATGTATTTAACATTTATACATCAAACATGTTTTTAATATTTATACACTAAACATGTATTTAATATTAATACAAAAACATGTATTTAATTTTAATAAACTAAACATATTTAATATTAATACACTAAACATGTATTTAATATTTATACACTAAACATGTATTTAACATTTATACACTAAACATGTATTTAATATTAATACATAAACATGTATTCAATTTTAATAAACTAAATATATATTTAATATTAATACACTAAACATGTATTTAATATTTATACACTAAGCATGTATTTAATATTAATACACTAAATATGTATTTATTATTATCCACTAAACATGTATTTAATATTCATAAACTAATTATGTATTTAATATTCATACACTAAACGTTTATTTAATATTCATACACTAAACATGTATTTAATATTAATACAAACACATGTATTTAAGTTTAATAAACTAAACATATATTTAATATTAATACAATAAACATGTATTTAATATTTATACACTAAACATGTATTTACTATTAATACAAAAACATGTATTTAATTTTAATAAACTAAACATATTTAATATTAATACACTAATAATGTATTTAATATTTGTACACTAAACATGTATTTAACTTTTATACACTAAACATGTTTTTAATATTAATACACTAAACATGTATTTAATATTAATACACTAAACATGTATTTAATATTAATACAAAAACATGTATTTAATATTAATACAAAAACATGTATCTAATTTTAATGAACTAAACATATATTTAATATGAATACACTAAACATGTATTTAATATTCATACACTAAACATGTATTTAACATTAATACACTAAACATGTATTTAATATTAATACACTAAACATGTATTTAATATTAATACAAAAACATGTATTTAATTTTAATAAACTAAACATATATTTAATATTAATACACTAAACATGTATTTGATATATCAATACATTAAACATGTATTTAATATTCATACACTAAACAGGCATTTAATATTCATACATTAAACATGTATTTAATATTCATACACTAAACATGTATTTAATATTCATACACTAAACATGTATTTAATATTCATACACTAAACATGTATTTAATATTAAAACAGTAAACATGTATTTAATATTTATACACTAAACATGTATTTAGTATTCATACACTAAACATGTATTTAATATTCATACACTAAACATGTATTTAATATTAATACAAAAACATGTATTTAATTTTAATAAACTAAACATATTTAATATTAATACACTAAACATGTATCTAATATTTATACACTAAACATGTATTTAACATTTATACACTAAACATGTATTTAATATTAATACACTAAAAATGTATTTAATATAAATACAAAAACATGTATTTAATTTTAATAAACTAAACATATATTTAATATTAATAAACTAAACATGTATTTAACATTTATACACTAAACATGTATTTAATATTTATACACTAAACATGTATTTAATATTAATACAAAAAAATGTATTTAATTTTAATAAACTAAACATATATTTAATATTAATACACTAAACACGTATTTAATATGAATACACTAAACATGTATTTAATATTCATACACTAAACATGTAGTTATTATTTATACACTAAACATGTATTCAATATTAATACACTAAACATGTATTTAATATTAATACACTAAACATGTATTTTATATTAATACAAAAACATGTATTTAATTTTAATAAACTAAACATATATTTAATACTAATACACTAAACATGTATTTAATATTAATACACTAAACATGTATTTAATATTCATACACTAAACATATATTTAATATTAATACAAAAACATGTATTTAAGTTTAATAAACTAAACATATATTTAATAATAATACACTAAACATGTATTTAATATTTATACACTAAACATGTATTTAAAATTAATACACTGAACATGTGTTTAATAATCATATACTAAACGTATATGTAATTATACACTAATCATATATTTAATATTCATACACTAAACATGTATTTAATAATTATACACTAAATATGTATTTAATATTAATACAAACACATGTATTTAATATTTATACACTAAACCTGTATTTAATATTAATACACTAAACCTGTATTTAATATTTTTACACTAAACATGTATTTAATATTCATACATTAAACATGTATTTAATATTCATACACTAAACATGTATTTAATATTTATACACTAAACATGTATTTAATATTAATTCAAAAACATGTACTTAAGTTTAATAAACTAAACATATATTTAATATTAATACACTAAACATGTATTTAATATTAATACAAAAACATGTATTTAATTTTAATAAACTAAACGTATATTTAATATTATACACTAAACATGTATTTGATATATTAATACACTAAACATGTATTTAATATTCATACACTAAATATGTAGTTATTAATTATACACTAAACATGTATTTAATATTCATACACTAAACATGTATTTGATATTAATACACTAAACATTGATTTAATATTAATACACTAAACATGTATTTAATATTTATACACTAAACATGTATTTAATATTCATACACTAAACGTGTATTTAATATTCATACACTAAACATGTATTTAATATTAATACAAACACATGTATTTAAGTTTAATAAACTAAACATATATTTAATAATAATACACTAAACATGTATTTAATATTTATACACTAAACATGTATTTAATATTCATGAACTAAACATGTATTTAATATTCGTACACTAAACATGTATTAAATATTCATACACTAAACATGTATTTAATATTTATACAAAAACATGTATTTAAGTTTAATAAACTAAACATATATTTAATATTAATACAAAAACATGTATTTAATTTTAATAAACTAAACATATATTTAATATTAATACACTAAACATGTATTTAATATTCATACACTAAACATGTATTTAACATTTATACACTAAACATGTTTTTAATATTAATACACTAAACATGTATTTAATATTAATACAAAAACATGTATTTAATTTTAATAAACTAAACATATATTTAATATTAATACACTAAACATGTATTTAATATGAATACACTAAACATGTATTTAATATTCATACACTAAACATGTAGTTATTATTTATACACTAAACATGTATTTAATATTTATACACTAAACATGTATTTAACATTTATACACTAAACATGTATTTAATATTAATACACTAAACATGTATTTAATATTAATACAAAAATATGTATTTAATTTTACTAAACTAAACATATATTTAATATTAATACACTTAACCTGTATTTAATATTAATACACTAAACATGTATTTAATATTTATACACTAAACATTGATTTAATATTAATACACTGAACATGTATTTAATAATCATATACTAAACGTATATGTAATTATATACTAATCATATATTTAATATTCATACAGTAAACATGTATTTATTATCCTCTAAATAAGGCACACTTGGAAATAATAAATTTCTTTATGTGTGCAGTTGCGACAGAACTCCACAGGAGGGCGCACGTTCCCTCTTAATAAGTCCGGTCCTCTCCGTCTCTCTCTCTTTTTTTCCTTTTTTTTTGGGTTCTTTTATTTATTTTTTTTACATAAGTTTGGTTTCTCATACACTTATATTTATACACTAAACATGTATTTAATATTAATACACTAAACATGTATTTAATTTTAATAAACTAAACATATATTGAATATTTATACACTAAACATGTATTTAACATTTATACACTAAACATGTATTTAATATTAATACACTAAACATGTATTTAATATTAATACACTAAACATGTATTTAATATTAATACAAAAACATGTATTTAATTTTAATAAACTAAACATGTATTTAATGTTAATACACTAAACATGTATTTAATATTAATACACTAATCATGTATTTGATATTCATACACTAAACATGTATTTAATATTCATACAAAAAACATGTATTTAATATTTTTACACTAAACGTGTATTTAATATTCATACACTAAAAGTGTACTTAATATTTATACACTAAACATGTATTTAATATTAATACAAAAAACATGTATTTAACTTTAATAAACTAAACATATATTTAATATGAATACACTAAACATGTATTTAATATTAGGGACGGCGTGGCGCAGTGGAAGAGTGGCCGTGCGCAACCCGAGGGTCACTGGTTCAAATCCCACCTAGAACCAACCTCGTCACGTCCGTTGTGTCCTGAGCAAGACACTTCACCCTTGCTCCTGATGGGTGCTGGTTGGCGCCTTGCATGGCAGCTCCCTCCATCAGTGTGTGAATGTGTGTGTGAATGGGTAAATGTGGAAGTAGTGTCAAAGCGCTTTGAGTACCTTGAAGGTAGAAAAAGCGCTATACAAGTACAACCCATTTATTTATTTATTTATTTAATATTCATACACGAAACATGTATTTATTATTCATACACTAAACATGTATTTAATATTCATACACTAAACATGTATTTGATATTCATACAAAAACATGTATTTAATTTTAATAAACTAAACATATATTTAATAATAATACACTAAACATGTATTTAATATTCATACACTCAACATGTATTTAATATTAATACACTAAATATGTATTTATTATTTATCCACTAAACATTTATTTAATATTCATGAACTAAACATGTATTTAATATTCATACACTAAACTTGTATTAAATATTCATACACTAAACATGTATTTAATATTAATACAAAAACATGTATTTAAATTTAATAAACTAAACATATATTTAATATTAATACACTAACCATGTATTTAATTTTAATAAACTAAACATATTTAATTTTAATAAACTAAACATATTTAATATTAATATACTAAACATGTATTTAATATTCATACACTAAACATGTATTTAACATTTATACACTAAACATGTATTTAATATTAATACACTAAACATGTACTTAATATTAATACAAAAACATGTATTTAATTTTAATAAACTAAACATATATTTAATATTAATACACTAAACATGTATTTAATATTTATACACTAAACATGTATTGAACATTTATACACTAAACATGTTTTTAACATTTATACACTAAACATGTTTTTAATATTAATACACTAAACATGTATTTAATATTAATACAAAAACATGTATTTAATTTTAATAAACTAAACATATATTTAATATTAATACACTAAACATGTATTTAATATGAATACACTAAACATGTATTTAATATTCATACAATAAACATGTATTTAACATTTATACACTAAACGTGTATTTAATATTAATACACTAAACATATATTTAATATTAATACAAAAATATGTATTTAATTTTAATAAACTAAACATATATTTAATATTAATACACTAAACCTGTATTTAATATTAATACACTAAACATGTATTTAATATTTATACACTTAACATGTATTTAATATTAATACAAAAACATATATTTAATTTTTAATAAACTAAACATATATTTAATATTAATACACTAAACATGTATTTAATATTTATACACTACACATGTATTTAATATTCATACACTAAACATGTATTTAATATTAATACACTAAACATGTATTTAATATTTATACACTAAACATGTATTTAATATTAATACAAAAACATGTATTTAATTTTAATAAACTTAATATATATTTAATATTAATACACTAAACATGTATTTAATATTCATAAACTAAACATGTATTTAACATTTATACACTAAACATGTATTTAATATTCATAAACTAAACATGTATTTAACATTTATACACTAAACATGTATTTAATATTAATACACTAAACCTGTATTTAATATTTATACACTAAACATGTATTTAATATTCATACACTAAACATGTATTTAATATTCATAAACTAAACATGTATTTAATATTCATACACTAAACGTGTATTTAATATTCATAAACTAAACATGTATTTAACATTTATACACTAAACATGTATTTAATATTCATAAACTAAACATGTATTTAACATTTATACACTAAACATGTATTTAATATTAATACACTAAACCTGTATTTAATATTTATACACTAAACATGTATTTAATATTCATACACTAAACATGTATTTAATATTCATAAACTAAACATGTATTTAATATTCATACACTAAACGTGTATTTAATATTCATACACTTAACATGTATTTAATATTTATACACTAAACATGTATTTAATATTAATACAAAAACATGTATTTAATTTTTAATAAACTAAACATATATTTAATATTATTACACTAAACATGTATTTAATATTCATACACGAAACATGTATTTAATATTTTTACACTAAACATGTATTTAATATTCATACATTAAACATGTATTTAATATTCATACACTAAACATATATTTAATATTTATACACTAAACATGTATTTAATATTCATACACTAAACATGTATTTAATATTCATACACTAAACATTGATTTAATATTAATACACTAAACATGTATTTAATATTCATACACTAAACAGGTATTTAATATTTATACACTAAACATGTATTTAATATTCATACACTAAACATGTATTTAATATTAATACACTGAACATGTATTTAATATTAATACACTGAACATGTATTTAATAATCATATACTAAACGTATATGTAATCATATACTAATCATATATTTAATATTCATACACTAAACATGTATTTAATATTAATACACTGAACATGTATTTAATATTAATACACTGAACATGTATTTAATAATCATATACTAAACGTATATGTAATCATATACTAATCATATATTTAATATTCATACAGTAAACATGTATTTATTATCCTCTAAATAAGGCACACTTGGAAATAATGAATTTCTTTATGTGTGCAGTTGCGACAGAACTCCACAGGAGGGCGCACGTTCCCTCTTAATAAGTCCGGTCCTCTCCGTCTCTCTCTCTTTTTTTCCTTTTTTTTTTGGTTTCTTTTATTTTTTTTTACATAAGTTTGGTTTCTCATACACTTATATTTATACACTAAACATGTATGTTTGCATAAGATTCACTATTATTTCAATTGTTTTTTCAAAATGTAAGGAATAAATACAAACTAAAGACCAAAGTCTTAACTAAAACCACTTTGTTAATGTAGGAACTTGAGGTCCTTAAAACTTCTGTGGACACGGACTACTCCAACTTCATCCACGTGGACAACATTTATGAGGACGTCCTCCTCCAAATGCTGGACAAGGAAGTCACCAAAGGTACAAAATCAAACGCCGTCTTGCATATTCAGGGCCTGATTTACTAAAGTGCCGATACCATTCCTGACAGAGCATGCAAACATCTTGTCACACACGTCTGACTGAGGATTCTCTTTGCAGCACCAGCATCGAGTGTGTGTGTGTGTGTGTGTGTGTCAGTACGGACCTACTTTTCAGGGCCGCTAAAGAAAACACTAAATAGTGCTCGCAAAACGGTGATGAGTGTTGATAAATCACATTGCATGTGCTTAACAGCTACATTTGCATCTTTTTCTCCCAGTCTTGTGGACCTTTTGTATATTTAGCAACAATAATGAAGACACACGCCTTATTCTGCTCACTTTACCCATGCAGTACACTTTGCACACCTGGAGTAGATCAGCTTTGCGTGTGCAATCAAGTTGGCACGCCTTTCAGCACACAAAGACTTTTAGCAAATCAGACACTTAGTCTCCCAAGTGCATAAGTGCATTCACTCATGCATACTTGCATTCATCTTTCAAGTCCATTACACTTGCATACTTAGTCTTTTCAGTGCACATTTAGTAAATCGGACACTTAGTCTTTCAAGTGAATAAGTGCATTCACTCATGCATACTTGCATTCATCTTTCAAGTGTGTTACACTTGCATACTTATTAGTCTTTTCAGTTCACATTTAGTAAATCAGACAGTCTTTCAAGTGAATAAGTGCATTCACTCATGCATACTTGCATTCATCTTTCAAGTGTGGTACATTTGCACACTGAGTCTTTCCAGTGCATAAGTGCATAAGTGTGTTCACACGTGTATACTTACCCTCAATCTCTCCAGTGTGTTACACTTGCACGCTTAGTAATTCAAGTGCAAAAGTACGTTCACACTTGTACAGTATACGTTATACTAAGACGCAATATTTTAGGTGTTAAATTGTATACTTACACTCAGTCTTCAAAGTTCATAAGTGTGTTTACACTTGTATGTGTACTTACCCTCAATACTTTAGGTGTGTTGCACTTGTATACTTGCACTTAGTCTTCCAAGTGTGTCCCAGAGTGAAAGTACATTTGTCTTGCAGTGGTGTCAGAGGCAGTCCCAGAGTGAAAGTACATTTGTCTTGCAGTGGTGTCAGAGGCAGCCCCAGAGTGAAAGTACATTTGTCTTGCAGTGGTGTCAGAAGCAGTCCCAGAGTGAAAGTACATGAAGCAGTCCCAGAGTGAAAGTACATTTGTCTTGCAGTGGTGTCAGAGGCAGCCCCAGAGTGAAAGTACATTTGTCTTGCAGTGGTGTCAGAGGCAGTCCCAGAGTGAAAGTACATTTGTCTTGCAGTGGTGTCAGAGTCAGTCCCAGAGTGAAAGTACATTTGTCTTGCAGTGGTGTCAGAGGCAGTCCCAGAGTGAAAGTACATTTGTCTTGCAGTGGTGTCAGAGGCAACCCCAGAGTGAAAGTACATTTGTCTTGCAGTGGTGTCAGAGGCAGTCCCAGAGTGAAAGTACATTTGTCTTGCAGTGGTGTCAGAGGCAGTCCCAGAGTGAAAGTACATTTGTCTTGCAGTGGTGTCAGAAGCAGTCCCAGAGTGAAAGTACATGTGTCTTGCAGTGGTGTCAGAGGCAGTCCCAGAGTGAAAGTACATTTGTCTTGCAGTGGTGTCAGATGCAGTCCCAGAGTGAAAGTACATTTGTCTTCCAGTGGTGTCAGAGGCAGTCCCGGAGTGAAAGTACATTTGTCTTGCAGTGGTGTCAGATGCAGTCCCAGAGTGAAAGTACATTTGTCTTGCAGTGGTGTCAGAAGCAGTCCCAGAGTGAAGGTACATTTGTCTTGCAGTGGTGTCAGAGGCAGCCCCAGAGTGAAAGTACATTTGTCTTGCAGTGGTGTCAGAGGCAGCCCCAGAGTGAAAGTACATTTGTCTTGCAGTGGTGTCAGAGGCAGTCCCAGAGTGAAAGTACATTTGTCTTGCAGTGGTGTCAGAGGCAACCCCAGAGTGAAAGTACATTTGTCTTGCAGTGGTGTCAGAGGCAGTCCCAGAGTGAAAGTACATTTGTCTTGCAGTGGTGTCAGAGGCAGTCCCAGAGTGAAAGTACATTTGTCTTGCAGTGGTGTCAGAGGCAGTCCCAGAGTGAAAGTACATTTGTCTTGCAGTGGTGTCAGAGGCAGTCCCAGAGTGAAAGTACATTTGTCTTGCAGTGGTGTCAGAGGCAGCCCCAGAGTGAAAGTACATTTGTCTTGCAGTGGTGTCAGAGGCAGTCCCAGAGTGAAAGTACATTTGTCTTGCAGTGGTGTCAGAGGCAACCCCAGAGGGAAAGTACATTTGTCTTGCAGTGGTGTCAGAGGCAGTCCCAGAGTGAAAGTACATTTGTCTTGCAGTGGTGTCAGAGGCAGTCCCAGAGTGAAAGTACATTTGTCTTGCAGTGGTGTCAGAGGCAACCCCAGAGTGAAAGTACATTTGTCTTGCAGTGGTGTCAGAGGCAGTCCCAGAGTGAAAGTACATTTGTCTTGCAGTGGTGTCAGAGGCAGTCCCAGAGTGAAAGTACATTTGTCTTGCAGTGGTGTCAGAAGCAGTCCCAGAGTGAAAGTACATGTGTCTTGCAGTGGTGTCAGAGGCAGTCCCAGAGTGAAAGTACATTTGTCTTGCAGTGGTGTCAGATGCAGTCCCAGAGTGAAAGTACATTTGTCTTCCAGTGGTGTCAGAGGCAGTCCCGGAGTGAAAGTACATTTGTCTTGCAGTGGTGTCAGATGCAGTCCCAGAGTGAAAGTACATTTGTCTTGCAGTGGTGTCAGAAGCAGTCCCAGAGTGAAAGTACATTTGTCTTGCAGTGGTGTCAGAGGCAGTCCCAGAGTGAAAGTACATTTGTCTTGCAGTGGTGTCAGAGGCAGCCCCAGAGTGAAAGTACATTTGTCTTGCAGTGGTGTCAGAGGCAGTCCCAGAGTGAAAGTACATTTGTCTTGCAGTGGTGTCAGAGGCAACCCCAGAGTGAAAGTACATTTGTCTTGCAGTGGTGTCAGAGGCAGTCCCAGAGTGAAAGTACATTTGTCTTGCAGTGGTGTCAGAGGCAGTCCCAGAGTGAAAGTACATTTGTCTTGCAGTGGTGTCAGAGGCAGTCCCAGAGTGAAAGTACATTTGTCTTGCAGTGGTGTCAGAGGCAGTCCCAGAGTGAAAGTACATTTGTCTTGCAGTGGTGTCAGAGGCAGCCCCAGAGTGAAAGTACATTTGTCTTGCAGTGGTGTCAGAGGCAGTCCCAGAGTGAAAGTACATTTGTCTTGCAGTGGTGTCAGAGGCAACCCCAGAGTGAAAGTACATTTGTCTTGCAGTGGTGTCAGAGGCAGTCCCAGAGTGAAAGTACATTTGTCTTGCAGTGGTGTCAGAGGCAGTCCCAGAGTGAAAGTACATTTGTCTTGCAGTGGTGTCAGAGGCAGTCCCAGAGTGAAAGTACATTTGTCTTGCAGTGGTGTCAGAGGCAGTCCCAGAGTGAAAGTACATTTGTCTTGCAGTGGTGTCAGATGCAGTCCCAGAGTGAAAGTACATTTGTCTTGCAGTGGTGTCAGAAGCAGTCCCAGAGTGAAAGTACATGTGTCTTGCAGTGGTGTCAGAGGCAGTCCCAGAGTGAAAGTACATTTGTCTTGCAGTGGTGTCAGAGGCAGTCCCAGAGTGAAAGTACATTTGTCTTGCAGTGGTGTCAGAGGCAGCCCCAGAGTGAAAGTACATTTGTCTTGCAGTGGTGTCAGAGGAAGCCCCTGAGTGAAAGTACATTTGTCTTGCAGTGGTGTCAGAGGCAGTCCCAGAGTGAAAGTACATTTGTCTTGCAGTGGTGTCAGAGGCAGCCCCAGAGTGAAAGTACATTTGTCTTGCAGTGGTGTCAGAGGCAGTCCCAGAGTGAAAGTACATTTGTCTTGCAGTGGTGTCAGAGGCAGTCCCAGAGTGAAAGTACATTTGTCTTGCAGTGGTGTCAGAGGCAGTCCCAGAGTGAAAGTACATTTGTCTTGCAGTGGTGTCAGATGCAGTCCCAGAGTGAAAGTACATTTGTCTTGCAGTGGTGTCAGAAGCAGTCCCAGAGTGAAAGTACATTTGTCTTGCAGTGGTGTCAGAGGCAGCCCCAGAGTGAAAGTACATTTGTCTTGCAGTGGTGTCAGAGGCAGCCCCAGAGTGAAAGTACATTTGTCTTGCAGTGGTGTCAGAGGCAGCCCCAGAGTGAAAGTACATTTGTCTTGCAGTGGTGTCAGAGGCAGCCCCAGAGTGAAAGTACATTTGTCTTGCAGTGGTGTCAGAGGCAGTCCCAGAGTGAAAGTACATGTGTCTTGCAGTGGTGTCAGAGGCAGCCCCAGAGTGAAAGTACATTTGTCTTGCAGTGGTGTCAGAGGCAGCCCCAGAGTGAAAGTACATTTGTCTTGCAGTGGTGTCAGAGGCAGCCCCAGAGTGAAAGTACATTTGTCTTGCAGTGGTGTCAGAGGCAGCCCCAGAGTGAAAGTACATTTGTCTTGCAGTGGTGTCAGAAGCAGTCCCAGAGTGAAAGTACATGTGTCTTGCAGTGGTGTCAGAGGCAGTCCCAGAGTGAAAGTACATTTGTCTTGCAGTGGTGTCAGAAGCAGTCCCAGAGTGAAAGTACATTTGTCTTGCAGTGGTGTCAGAGGCAGTCCCAGAGTGAAAGTACATTTGTCTTGCAGTGGTGTCAGAGGCAGTCCCAGAGTGAAAGTACATTTGTCTTGCAGTGGTGTCAGAGGCAGTCCCAGAGTGAAAGTACATTTGTCTTGCAGTGGTGTCAGAGGCAGTCCCAGAGTGAAAGTACATTTGTCTTGCAGTGGTGTCAGAGGCAACCCCAGAGTGAAAGTACATTTGTCTTGCAGTGGTGTCAGAGGCAGTCCCAGAGTGAAAGTACATTTGTCTTGCAGTGGTGTCAGATGCAGTCCCAGAGTGAAAGTACATTTGTCTTCCAGTGGTGTCAGAGGCAGTCCCGGAGTGAAAGTACATTTGTCTTGCAGTGGTGTCAGATGCAGTCCCAGAGTGAAAGTACATTTGTCTTGCAGTGGTGTCAGAAGCAGTCCCAGAGTGAAAGTACATTTGTCTTGCAGTGGTGTCAGAGGCAGTCCCAGAGTGAAAGTACATTTGTCTTGCAGTGGTGTCAGAGGCAGCCCCAGAGTGAAAGTACATTTGTCTTGCAGTGGTGTCAGAGGCAGTCCCAGAGTGAAAGTACATTTGTCTTGCAGTGGTGTCAGAGGCAACCCCAGAGTGAAAGTACATTTGTCTTGCAGTGGTGTCAGAGGCAGTCCCAGAGTGAAAGTACATTTGTCTTGCAGTGGTGTCAGAGGCAGTCCCAGAGTGAAAGTACATTTGTCTTGCAGTGGTGTCAGAGGCAGTCCCAGAGTGAAAGTACATTTGTCTTGCAGTGGTGTCAGAGGCAGTCCCAGAGTGAAAGTACATTTGTCTTGCAGTGGTGTCAGAGGCAGCCCCAGAGTGAAAGTACATTTGTCTTGCAGTGGTGTCAGAGGCAGTCCCAGAGTGAAAGTACATTTGTCTTGCAGTGGTGTCAGAGGCAACCCCAGAGTGAAAGTACATTTGTCTTGCAGTGGTGTCAGAGGCAGTCCCAGAGTGAAAGTACATTTGTCTTGCAGTGGTGTCAGAGGCAGTCCCAGAGTGAAAGTACATTTGTCTTGCAGTGGTGTCAGAGGCAGTCCCAGAGTGAAAGTACATTTGTCTTGCAGTGGTGTCAGAGGCAGTCCCAGAGTGAAAGTACATTTGTCTTGCAGTGGTGTCAGATGCAGTCCCAGAGTGAAAGTACATTTGTCTTGCAGTGGTGTCAGAAGCAGTCCCAGAGTGAAAGTACATGTGTCTTGCAGTGGTGTCAGAGGCAGTCCCAGAGTGAAAGTACATTTGTCTTGCAGTGGTGTCAGAGGCAGTCCCAGAGTGAAAGTACATTTGTCTTGCAGTGGTGTCAGAGGCAGCCCCAGAGTGAAAGTACATTTGTCTTGCAGTGGTGTCAGAGGAAGCCCCTGAGTGAAAGTACATTTGTCTTGCAGTGGTGTCAGAGGCAGTCCCAGAGTGAAAGTACATTTGTCTTGCAGTGGTGTCAGAGGCAGCCCCAGAGTGAAAGTACATTTGTCTTGCAGTGGTGTCAGAGGCAGTCCCAGAGTGAAAGTACATTTGTCTTGCAGTGGTGTCAGAGGCAGTCCCAGAGTGAAAGTACATTTGTCTTGCAGTGGTGTCAGAGGCAGTCCCAGAGTGAAAGTACATTTGTCTTGCAGTGGTGTCAGATGCAGTCCCAGAGTGAAAGTACATTTGTCTTGCAGTGGTGTCAGAAGCAGTCCCAGAGTGAAAGTACATTTGTCTTGCAGTGGT
This sequence comes from Nerophis ophidion, assembly GCF_033978795.1. Taxonomy (NCBI): domain Eukaryota; kingdom Metazoa; phylum Chordata; class Actinopteri; order Syngnathiformes; family Syngnathidae; genus Nerophis; species Nerophis ophidion. Next base: position 10,006 of record NW_026906995.1, on the reverse strand, counting down.
GTCAGAGGCAGCCCCAGAGTGAAAGTACATTTGTCTTGCAGTGGTGTCAGAGGCAGCCCCAGAGTGAAAGTACATTTGTCTTGCAGTGGTGTCAGAGGCAGCCCCAGAGTGAAAGTACATTTGTCTTGCAGTGGTGTCAGAGGCAGCCCCAGAGTGAAAGTACATTTGTCTTGCAGTGGTGTCAGAGGCAGTCCCAGAGTGAAAGTACATGTGTCTTGCAGTGGTGTCAGAGGCAGCCCCAGAGTGAAAGTACATTTGTCTTGCAGTGGTGTCAGAGGCAGCCCCAGAGTGAAAGTACATTTGTCTTGCAGTGGTGTCAGAGGCAGCCCCAGAGTGAAAGTACATTTGTCTTGCAGTGGTGTCAGAGGCAGCCCCAGAGTGAAAGTACATTTGTCTTGCAGTGGTGTCAGAAGCAGTCCCAGAGTGAAAGTACATGTGTCTTGCAGTGGTGTCAGAGGCAGTCCCAGAGTGAAAGTACATTTGTCTTGCAGTGGTGTCAGAAGCAGTCCCAGAGTGAAAGTACATTTGTCTTGCAGTGGTGTCAGAGGCAGTCCCAGAGTGAAAGTACATTTGTCTTGCAGTGGTGTCAGAGGCAGTCCCAGAGTGAAAGTACATTTGTCTTGCAGTGGTGTCAGAGGCAGTCCCAGAGTGAAAGTACATTTGTCTTGCAGTGGTGTCAGAGGCAGTCCCAGAGTGAAAGTACATTTGTCTTGCAGTGGTGTCAGAGGCAACCCCAGAGTGAAAGTACATTTGTCTTGCAGTGGTGTCAGAGGCAGTCCCAGAGTGAAAGTACATTTGTCTTGCAGTGGTGTCAGAGGCAGTCCCAGAGTGAAAGTACATTTGTCTTGCAGTGGTGTCAGAGGCAGTCCCAGAGTGAAAGTACATTTGTCTTGCAGTGGTGTCAGAGGCAGTCCCAGAGTGAAAGTACATGTGTCTTTCAGTGGTGTCAGAGGCAGTCCCAGAGTGAAAGTACATTTGTCTTGCAGTGGTGTCAGAGGCAGTCCCAGAGTGAAAGTACATTTGTCTTGCAGTGGTGTTAGAAGCAGTCCCAGAGTGAAAGTACATTTGTCTTGCAGTGGTGTCAGAGGCAGTCCCAGAGTGAAAGTACATTTGTCTTGCAGTGGTGTCAGAGGCAGTCCCAGAGTGAAAGTACATTTGTCTTGCAGTGGTGTCAGATGCAGTCCCAGAGTGAAAGTACATTTGTCTTGCAGTGGTGTCAGAAGCAGTCCCAGAGTGAAAGTACATTTGTCTTGCAGTGGTGTCGGAGGCAGTCCCAGAGTGAAAGTACATTTGTCTTGCAGTGGTGTCAGAAGCAGTCCCAGAGTGAAAGTACATGAAGCAGTCCCAGAGTGAAAGTACATTTGTCTTGCAGTGGTGTCAGAGGCAGTCCCGGAGTGAAAGTACATTTGTCTTGCAGTGGTGTCAGAGGCAGTCCCGGAGTGAAAGTACATTTGTCTTGCAGTGGTGTCAGAGGCAGTCCCGGAGTGAAAGTACATTTGTCTTGCAGTGGTGTCAGAGGCAGTCCCAGAGTGAAAGTACATTTGTCTTGCAGTGGTGTCAGAGAAAGTCCCAGAGTGAAAGTACATTTGTCTTGCAGTGGTGTCAGAGGCAGTCCCAGAGTGAAAGTACATTTGTCTTGCAGTGGTGTCAGAGGCAGTCCCAGAGTGAAAGTACATTTGTCTTGCAGTGGTGTCAGAGGCAGTCCCAGAGTGAAAGTACATTTGTCTTGCAGTGGTGTCAGAAGCAGTCCCAGAGTGAAAGTACATTTGTCCCGCAGTGGTGTCAGAAGCAGTCCCAGAGTGAAAGTACATTTGTCCCACAGTGGTGTCAGAGGCAGTCCCAGAGTGAAAGTACATTTGTATTGCAGTGGTGTCAGAGGCAGTCCCAGAGTGAAAGTACATTTGTCTTGCAGTGGTGTCAGAGGCAGTCCCAGAGTGAAAGTACATTTGTCTTGCAGTGGTGTCAGAGGCAGTCCCAGAGTGAAAGTACATTTGTCTTGCAGTGGTGCCAGAGGCAGTCCCAGAGTGAAAGTACATTTGTCTTGCAGTGGTGTCAGAGGCAGTCCCAGAGTGAAAGTACATTTGTCTTGCAGTGGTGTCAGAGGCAGTCCCAGAGTGAAAGTACATTTGTCTTGCAGTGGTGTCAGAGGCAGTCCCAGAGTGAAAGTACATTTGTCTTGCAGTGGTGTCAGATGCAGTCCCAGAGTGAAAGTACATTTGTCTTGCAGTGGTGTCAGAAGCAGTCCCAGAGTGAAAGTACATTTGTCTTGCAGTGGTGTCAGAGGCAGTCCCAGAGTGAAAGTACATTTGTCTTGCAGTGGTGTCAGAGGCAGTCCCAGAGTGAAAGTACATTTGTCTTGCAGTGGTGTCAGAGGCAGTCCCAGAGTGAAAGTACATTTGTCTTGCAGTGGTGTCAGAGGCAGCCCCAGAGTGAAAGTACATTTGTCTTGCAGTGGTGTCAGAGGCAGTCCCAGAGTGAAAGTACATTTGTCTTGCAGTGGTGTCAGAGGCAGTCCCAGAGTGAAAGTACATTTGTCTTGCAGTGGTGTCAGAGGCAGTCCCAGAGTGAAAGTACATTTGTCTTGCAGTGGTGTCAGAGACAGTCCCAGAGTGAAAGTACATTGGTCTTGCAGTGGTGTCAGAGGCAGTCCCAGAGTGAAAGTACATTTGTCTTGCAGTGGTGTCAGAGGCAGTCCCAGAGTGAAAGTACATTTGTCTTGCAGTGGTGTCAGAGGCAGTCCCAGAGTGAAAGTACATTTGTCTTGCAGTGGTGTCAGAGGCAGTCCCAGAGTGAAAGTACATTTGTCTTGCAGTGGTGTCAGAGGCAGTCCCAGAGGGAAAGTACATTTGTCTTGCAGTGGTGTCAGAAGCAGTCCCAGAGTGAAAGTACATTTGTCTTGCAGTGGTGTCAGAGGCAGTCCCAGAGTGAAAGTACATTTGTCTTGCAGTGGTGTCAGAGGGCAGTCCCAGAGTGAAAGTACATTTGTCTTGCAGTGGTGTCAGAGGCAGTCCCAGAGTGAAAGTACATTTGTCTTGCAGTGGTGTCAGAAGCAGTCCCAGAGTGAAAGTACAATTGTCTTGCAGTGGTGTCAGAGGCAGTCCCAGAGTGAAAGTACATTTGTCTTGCAGTGGTGTCAGAGGCAGTCCCAGAGTGAAAGTACATTTGTCTTGCAGTGGTGTCAGAGGCAGTCCCAGAGGGAAAGTACATTTGTCTTGCAGTGGTGTCAGAGGCAGTCCCAGAGGGAAAGTACATTTGTCTTGCAGTGGTGTCAGAAGCAGTCCCAGAGTGAAAGTACATTTGTCTTGCAGTGGTGTCAGAGGCAGTCCCAGAGGGAAAGTACATTTGTCTTGCAGTGGTGTCAGAGGCAGTCCCAGAGGGAAAGTACATTTGTCTTGCAGTGGTGTCAGAAGCAGTCCCAGAGTGAAAGTACATTTGTCTTGCAGTGGTGTCAGAGGCAGTCCCAGAGTGAAAGTACATTTGTCTTGCAGTGGTGTCAGAGGCAGTCCCAGAGTGAAAGTACATTTGTCTTGCAGTGGTGTCAGAGGCAGTCCCAGAGTGAAAGTACATTTGTCTTGCAGTGGTGTCAGAGGCAGTCCCCAGAGTGAAAGTACATTTGTCTTGCAGTGGTGTCAGAGGCAGTCCCAGAGGGAAAGTACATTTGTCTTGCAGTGGTGTCAGAAGCAGTCCCAAAGTGAAAGTACATTTGTCTTGCAGTGGTGTCAGAGGCAGTCCCAGAGTGAAAGTACATTTGTCTTGCAGTGGTGTCAGAGGCAGTCCCAGAGTGAAAGTACATTTGTCTTGCAGTGGTGTCAGAGGCAGTCCCAGAGTGAAAGTACATTTGTCTTGCGGTGGTGTCAGAAGCAGTCCCAGAGTGAAAGTACATTTGTCTTGCAGTGGTGTCAGAGGCAGTCCCAGAGTGAAAGTACATTTGTCTTGCAGTGGTGTCAGAGGCAGTCCCAGAGTGAAAGTACATTTGTCTTGCAGTGGTGTCAGAGGCAGTCCCAGAGTGAAAGTACATTTGTCTTGCAGTGGTGTCAGAGGCAGTCCCAGAGTGAAAGTACATTTGTCTTGCAGTGGTGTCAGAGGCAGTCCCAGAGGGAAAGTACATTTGTCTTGCAGTGGTGTCGGAAGCAGTCCCAGAGTGAAAGTACATTTGTCTTGCAGTGGTGTCAGAGGCAGTCCCAGAGTGAAAGTACATTTGTCTTGCAGTGGTGTCAGAGGCAGTCCCAGAGTGAAAGTACATTTGTCTTGCAGTGGTGTCAGATGCAGTCCCAGAGTGAAAGTACATTTGTCTTGCAGTGGTGTCAGAAGCAGTCCCAGAGTGAAAGTACATTTGTCTTGCAGTGGTGTCAGAGGCAGTCCCAGAGTGAAAGTACATTTGTCTTGCAGTGGTGTCAGAGGCAGTCCCAGAGTGAAAGTACATTTGTCTTGCAGTGGTGTCAGAGGCAGTCCCAGAGTGAAAGTACATTTGTCTTGCAGTGGTGTCAGATGCAGTCCCAGAGTGAAAGTACATTTGTCTTGCAGTGGTGTCAGAAGCAGTCCCAGAGTGAAAGTACATGTGTCTTGCAGTGGTGTCAGAGGCAGTCCCAGAGTGAAAGTACATTTGTCTTGCCAGTGGTGTCAGAGGCAGTCCCAGAGTGAAAGTACATTTGTCTTGCAGTGGTGTCAGAGGCAGCCCCAGAGTGAAAGTACATTTGTCTTGCAGTGGTGTCAGAGGAAGCCCCTGAGTGAAAGTACATTTGTCTTGCAGTGGTGTCAGAGGCAGTCCCAGAGTGAAAGTACATTTGTCTTGCAGTGGTGTCAGAGGCAGCCCCAGAGTGAAAGTACATTTTGGTCTTGCAGTGGTGTCAGAGGCAGTCCCAGAGTGAAAGTACATTTGTCTTGCAGTGGTGTCAGAGGCAGTCCCAGAGTGAAAGTACATTTGTCTTGCAGTGGTGTCAGAGGCAGTCCCAGAGTGAAAGTACATTTGTCTTGCAGTGGTGTCAGATGCAGTCCCCAGAGTGAAAGTACATTTGTCTTGCAGTGGTGTCAGAGGCAGTCCCAGAGTGAGAAGTACATTTGTCTTGCAGTGGTGTCAGAGGCAGCCCCAGAGTGAAAGTACATTTGTCTTGCAGTGGTGTCAGAGCAGCCCCAGAGTGAAAGTACATTTGTCTTGCAGTGGTGTCAGAGGCAGCCCCAGAGTGAAAGTACATTTGTCTTGCAGTGGTGTCAGAGGCAGCCCCAGAGTGAAAGTACATTTGTCTTGCAGTGGTGTCAGAGGCAGTCCCAGAGTGAAAGTACATGTGTCTTGCAGTGGTGTCAGAGGCAGCCCCAGAGTGAAAGTACATTTGTCTTGCAGTGGTGTCAGAGGCAGCCCAGAGTGAAAGTACATTTGTCTTGCAGTGGTGTCAGAGGCAGCCCCAGAGTGAAAGTACATTTGTCCTTGCAGTGGTGTCAGAGGCAGCCCCAGAGTGAAAGTACATTTGTCTTGCAGTGGTGTCAGAAGCAGTCCCAGAGTGAAAGTACATGTGTCTTGCAGTGGTGTCAGAGGCAGTCCCAGAGTGAAAGTACATTTGTCTTGCAGTGGTGTCAGAAGCAGTCCCAGAGTGAAAGTACATTTGTCTTGCAGTGGTGTCAGAGGCAGTCCCAGAGTGAAAGTACATTTGTCTTGCAGTGGTGTCAGAGGCAGTCCCAGAGTGAAAGTACATTTGTCTTGCAGTGGTGTCAGAGGCAGTCCCAGAGTGAAAGTACATTTGTCTTGCAGTGGTGTCAGAGGCAGTCCCAGAGTGAAAGTACATTTGTCTTGCAGTGTGTCAGAGGCAACCCCAGAGTGAAAGTACATTTGTCTTGCAGTGGTGTCAGAGGCAGTCCCAGAGTGAAAGTACATTTGTCTTGCAGTGGTGTCAGATGCAGTCCCAGAGTGAAAGTACATTTGTCTTCCAGTGGTGTCAGAGGCAGTCCCGGAGTGAAAGTACATTTGTCTTGCAGTGGTGTCAGATGCAGTCCCAGAGTGAAAGTACATTTGTCTTGCAGTGGTGTCAGAAGCAGTCCCAGAGTGAAAGTACATTTGTCTTGCAGTGGTGTCAGAGGCAGTCCCAGAGTGAAAGTACATTTGTCTTGCAGTGGTGTCAGAGGCAGCCCCAGAGTGAAAGTACATTTGTCTTGCAGTGGTGTCAGAGGCAGTCCCAGAGTGAAAGTACATTTGTCTTGCAGTGGTGTCAGAGGCAACCCCAGAGTGAAAGTACATTTGTCTTGCAGTGGTGTCAGAGGCAGTCCCAGAGTGAAAGTACATTTGTCTTGCAGTGGTGTCAGAGGCAGTCCCAGAGTGAAAGTACATTTGTCTTGCAGTGGTGTCAGAGGCAGTCCCCAGAGTGAAAGTACATTTGTCTTGCAGTGGTGTCAGAGGCAGTCCCAGAGTGAAAGTACATTTGTCTTGCAGTGGTGTCAGAGGCAGCCCCAGAGTGAAAGTACATTTGTCTTGCAGTGGTGTCAGAGGCAGTCCCAGAGTGAAAGTACATTTGTCTTGCAGTGGTGTCAGAGGCAACCCCAGAGTGAAAGTACATTTGTCTTGCAGTGGTGTCAGAGGCAGTCCCAGAGTGAAAGTACATTTGTCTTGCAGTGGTGTCAGAGGCAGTCCCAGAGTGAAAGTACATTTGTCTTGCAGTGGTGTCAGAGGCAGTCCCAGAGTGAAAGTACATTTGTCTTGCAGTGGTGTCAGAGGCAGTCCCAGAGTGAAAGTACATTTGTCTTGCAGTGGTGTCAGATGCAGTCCCAGAGTGAAAGTACATTTGTCTTGCAGTGGTGTCAGAAGCAGTCCCAGAGTGAAAGTACATGTGTCTTGCAGTGGTGTCAGAGGCAGTCCCAGAGTGAAAGTACATTTGTCTTGCAGTGGTGTCAGAGGCAGTCCCAGAGTGAAAGTACATTTGTCTTGCAGTGGTGTCAGAGGCAGCCCAGAGTGAAAGTACATTTGTCTTGCAGTGGTGTCAGAGGAAGCCCCTGAGTGAAAGTACATTTGTCTTGCAGTGGTGTCAGAGGCAGTCCCAGAGTGAAAGTACATTTGTCTTGCAGTGGTGTCAGAGGCAGTCCCAGAGGGAAAGTACATTTGTCTTGCAGTGGTGTCGGAGCAGTCCCAGAGTGAAAGTACATTTGTCTTGCAGTGGTGTCAGAGGCAGTCCCAGAGTGAAAGTACATTTGTCTTGCAGTGGTGTCAGAGGCAGTCCCAGAGTGAAAGTACATTTGTCTTGCAGTGGTGTCAGATGCAGTCCCAGAGTGAAAGTACATTTGTCTTGCAGTGGTGTCAGAAGCAGTCCCAGAGTGAAAGTACATTTGTCTTGCAGTGGTGTCAGAGGCAGTCCCAGAGTGAAAGTACATTTGTCTTGCAGTGGTGTCAGAGGCAGTCCCAGAGTGAAAGTACATTTGTCTTGCAGTGGTGTCAGAGGCAGTCCCAGAGTGAAAGTACATTTGTCTTGCAGTGGTGTCAGAGGCAGTCCCAGAGTGAAAGTACATTTGTCTTGCAGTGGTGTCAGAGGCAGTCCCAGAGTGAAAGTACATTTGTCTTGCAGTGGTGTCAGAGGCAGTCCCAGAGGGAAAGTACATTTGTCTTGCAGTGGTGTCAGAGGCAGTCCCAGAGGGAAAGTACATTTGTCTTGCAGTGGTGTCAGAAGGCAGTCCCAGAGTGAAAGTACATTTGTCTTGCAGTGGTGTCAGAGGCAGTCCCAGAGTGAAAGTACATTTGTCTTGCAGTGGTGTCAGAGGCAGTCCCAGAGTGAAAGTACATTTGTCTTGCAGTGGTGTCAGAGGCAGTCCCAGAGTGAAAGTACATTTGTCTTGCAGTGGTGTCAGAGGCAGTCCCAGAGTGAAAGTACATTTGTCTTGCAGTGGTGTCAGATGCAGTCCCAGAGTGAAAGTACATTTGTCTTGCAGTGGTGTCAGAAGCAGTCCCAGAGTGAAAGTACATGTGTCTTGCAGTGGTGTCAGAGGCAGTCCCAGAGTGAAAGTACATTTGTCTTGCAGTGGTGTCAGAGGCAGTCCAGAGTGAAAGTACATTTGTCTTGCAGTGGTGTCAGAGGCAGCCCCAGAGTGAAGTACATTTGTCTTGCAGTGGTGTCAGAGGAAGCCCCTGAGTGAAAGTACATTTGTCTTGCAGTGGTGTCAGAGGCAGTCCCAGAGTGAAAGTACATTTGTCTTGCAGTGGTGTCAGAGGCAGCCCCAGAGTGAAAGTACATTTGTCTTGCAGTGGTGTCAGAGGCAGTCCCAGAGTGAAAGTACATTTGTCTTGCAGTGGTGTCAGAGGCAGTCCCAGAGTGAAAGTACATTTGTCTTGCAGTGGTGTCAGAGGCAGTCCCAGAGTGAAAGTACATTTGTCTTGCAGTGGTGTCAGATGCAGTCCCAGAGTGAAAGTACATTTGTCTTGCAGTGGTGTCAGAAGCAGTCCCAGAGTGAAAGTACATTTGTCTTGCAGTGGTGTCAGAGGCAGCCCAGAGTGAAAGTACATTTGTCTTGCAGTGGTGTCAGAGGCAGCCCCAGAGTGAAAGTACATTTGTCTTGCAGTGGTGTCAGAGGCAGCCCCAGAGTGAAAGTACATTTGTCTTGCAGTGGTGTCAGAGGCAGCCCCAGAGTGAAAGTACATTTGTCTTGCAGTGGTGTCAGAGGCAGTCCCAGAGTGAAAGTACATTTGTCTTGCAGTGGTGTCAGAGGCAGCCCCAGAGTGAAAGTACATTTGTCTTGCAGTGGTGTCAGAGGCAGTCCCAGAGTGAAAGTACATTTGTCTTGCAGTGGTGTCAGAGGCAGTCCCAGAGTGAAAGTACATTTGTCTTGCAGTGGTGTCAGAGGCAGTCCCAGAGTGAAAGTACATTTGTCTTGCAGTGGTGTCAGAGGCAGTCCCAGAGTGAAAGTACATTTGTCTTGCAGTGGTGTCAGAGGCAGTCCCAGAGTGAAAGTACATTTGTCTTGCAGTGGTGTCAGAGGCAGTCCCAGAGTGAAAGTACATTTGTCTTGCAGTGGTGTCAGAGGCAGTCCCAGAGTGAAAGTACATTTGTCTTGCAGTGTGTCAGAGGCAGTCCCAGAGTGAAAGTACATTTGTCTTGCAGTGGTGTCAGATGCAGTCCCAGAGTGAAAGTACATTTGTCTTGCAGTGGTGTCAGAGGCAGTCCCAGAGTGAAAGTACATTTGTCTTGCAGTGGTGTCAGAGGCAGTCCCAGAGTGAAAGTACATTTGTCTTGCAGTGGTGTCAGAGGCAGTCCCAGAGTGAAAGTACATTTGTCTTGCAGTGGTGTCAGAGGCAGTCCCAGAGTGAAAGTACATTTGTCTTGCAGTGGTGTCAGAGGCAGTCCCCAGAGTGAAAGTACATTTGTCTTGCAGTGGTGTCAGAAGGCAGTCCCAGAGTGAAAGTACATTTGTCTTGCAGTGGTGTCAGAGGCAGTCCCAGAGTGAAAGTACATTTGTCTTGCAGTGGTGTCAGAGGCAGTCCCAGAGTGAAAGTACATTTGTCTTGCAGTGGTGTCAGAGGCAGCCCCAGAGTGAAAGTACATTTGTCTTGCAGTGGTGTCAGAGGCAGTCCCCAGAGTGAAAGTACATTTGTCTTGCAGTGGTGTCAGAGGCAACCCAGAGTGAAAGTACATTTGTCTTGCCAGTGGTGTCAGAGGCAGTCCCAGAGTGAAAGTACATTTGTCTTGCAGTGGTGTCAGAGGCAGTCCCAGAGTGAAAGTACATTTGTCTTGCAGTGGTGTCAGAGGCAGTCCCAGAGTGAAAGTACATTTGTCTTGCAGTGGTGTCAGAGCAGTCCCAGAGTGAAAGTACATTTTGTCTTGCAGTGGTGTCAGAGGCAGTCCCAGAGTGAAAGTACATTTGTCTTGCAGTGGTGTTCAGAGCAGTCCCAGAGTGAAAGTACATTTGTCTTGCCAATTGGTGTCAGAGGCAGCCCCAGAGTGAAAGTACATTTGTCTTGCAGTGGTGTCCGAGGCAGTCCCCAGAGTGAAAGTACATTTGTCTTGCAGTGGTGTCAGAGTGCAGTGCCCAGAGTGAAAGT